>NC_069502.1:429794869-430094869 GCF_027579735.1 Bombina bombina | reverse complement strand
GGTGTAGCAAAATATGAGAAATATATATAATGTAGCAGGATGATTAAGTATCAGATTAGATACACAGGTATTCAGAGTGTTACAAACATGTTGCAAAACATAAATAGTTAATTGCTTGTTCCAGAGCACAACTTAAATTTAGTCACTGTTAAATAACACAAGATATCAGAGTGCTTAGAGAATAATGTCATAAGAGGTTGGTGAGAACTAAAACATAAATGGCAAACGTTTGCAATTGCACAATAAATGTTGCAGTAAGTACTTACTGAAGAATCCAGTAGCTGAATGAGAAGTCAGTCAAGTTTGAAGCTGCACAGTGTTTGACCACGAACAGCTGAAGAGGCAAGGGAGTGGTTCCAATACCTGACAGGAGAGCAACTCAGCTGGAGGATGTGAGATCAGAGTTACAGGGAATACACAGGAAGGCTTGATAGAAGAAATCACTAGTCCCAGAGGAGGAGTGTCAATAACAAGCAATGTGCTGTAGAACTGAGCAGCTTATAAAGGGAGCACAAAGTAAGTCTTAAAGGGACAGTAAAGAAGCACAACAAAAGTACCTAATAAAATATATGACACAGTTGAAGATATAGCTGTTTCTCCGCTGGAGGGCCCACATATGGATAATGTTGTACCTGTCTGACTACTGCTCTAAGGCCCAAATGATGCGGGATGGCAGTATACAAACTGGTAACATCAAGAGTTACCAGAATGTCTGAAGCTTCCAATGGTCTTAGATTCCCAATTATTGTTAGTAACATATTGGAATCCAATAGAAATGTACTCATGTGTCTAACCAGGGGCTGTAGATATGAATCCACAAATTTTGCCAATGGCTGGTGTAGAGATTGAATGGCTGACACAATAGGCCTTCCTGGAGGGCTTTCCAGCCTTTTGTGGATCTTTGGAACCGTGTAAAATACTGGTATTCTGGGGTGTGTAGTTTTCAGGAATTCCAACTCTTGTTTGGTGATAAAGCCACTGTTAAAGGTCTGGTCCAGATATTTATCTATCTTATCTTTAAAGAGCCCCGTGGGATCTCTAGGTAGCCTGCGGTACGTCTGGGGATCATCCAATTGGGATAGGGCTTCTTCCCTGTAGTCCTTATAACGCTCCTTTCTAGATAGATTGTTGCAGCCTCCAGTTTTTTCTTCCTGAATTCGGTTTGTCATGTCCATAGTCGTCAATCTGTGATAAGTGCGGATGCTAGCATTGGGTTCAAAGGTAGATTTTTTTCTTGAATCTGGACTGTATTTCTTCCTCCCCTTCCGGATTCCAAAATTTTTTCCGACATGCAGTACGGATGAGTTTGGACTATACATAGACCTACAAAAATTCAAAAGACAATTAAAATTAAAAGAAAAATTTTGGAATCCGGAAGGGGAGGAACAAATACAGTCCAGATTCAAGAAAAAAATCTACCTTTGAACCCCAAAGTCACAATGCTAGCATCCGCACTTATCACAGATTGATGACTATGGACATGACAAACCGAATTCAGGAAGAAAAAACTGGAGGCTACAACAATCTATCTAGAAAGGAGCGTGAAGCCATACGTAGTTTGGCCAAAGATCCATCAATTATTATCCGTGAAGCAGATAAGGGTGGGGCTATAGTTCTTCAAAATTATAAGGACTACAGGGAAAAAGCCCTATCCCAATTGGATGATCCCCAGACGTATTGCAGGCTACCTAGAGATCCCACGGGGCTCTTTAAAGATAAGATAAATAAATATCTGGACCAGACCTTTAACAGTGGCTTTATCAACAAACAAGAGTTGGAATTCCTGAAAACTACACACCCCAGAATACCAGTGTTTTATACGGTTCCAAAGATCCACAAAAGGCTGGAAAGCCCTCCAGGAAAGCCTATTGTGTCAGCCATTCAATCTCTACACCAATCATTGGCAAAATGTGTGTATTCATATCTACAGCCCCTGGTTAGACACATGAGTACATTTCTATTGGATTCCAATATGTTACTAACAATAATTGGGAATCTAAGACCATTGGAAGCTTCAGACATTCTGGTAACTCTTGATGTTACCAGTTTGTATACTGCCATCCCACATAATTTGGGCCTTAGAGCAGTAGCCAGACAGCTACAACATTATCCATATGTGGGCCCTCCAGCGGAGGTACTGTTGACATTGCTAGAATTCTGTCTTACTACCAACTATTTCAAATTCGAGAAACAGCTATATCTTCAACTGATGGGCACAGCGATGGGGTCCAATGTGGACCCATCCTATGCCAATTTATGTATGGCAGAATTGGAAACTTCGGACACCAATCTCTTCCAGGATCCTCGAATATTGCTATTTACGCAGTACATTGACGATTTGATAATGATCTGGCGTGGGACAGAAGAAGATCTGCTTATATGGCTCCAACTACTTAACCAGACATCATCATATATCAAGTTTAAAATGAACCATAGTACCACAGCTATAGATTTCCTGGATCTGCACCTCTATAAAGGGGAAGGAAATTTACAATCAACACTCTACAAGAAAGATACAGACAGGAATTCATTGTTATACTATACATGTTGTTATCTGCCTGCCCTTAAAAAGGCTTTACCCAAGACTCAACTACAAAGAGTCATCAGAAACAACACTGAGACAATTAACACAGACAAGCAACATGGGGAGATGAAGGATAGATTCATTCAGAGAGGATATCCACAAGAACAACTGAATAGGATCGAACAGGACCTTAAGATGGAAGGCACAAACATCAAGGAAGGAGCAATAGAACCAAGAATGACTTCACGACAGTGTACACTCATAATAATCAAGGCCTAGTGAACAGTCTGGAGAAAATTGGGAGATTCTCAAAACAGACCCCACACTTCCATTCAAAGATCTTGCACCCCCAAGTGTGGGCTACAAAAGGGTTAAGTCTCTAAGGGACTATTTGGTACAGACGGATCCAGTACATAATTATGAGCAGAAAACTTGGCTTCAACCCAAAAAAACAGGTTGCTTTAGATGCCTAGGATGTACTACTTGTAGTGCACTAATAACAGGCCCTTATTTCTCACATCCTTACAAGAGGAAGAAATATCTACATAGACACCGTATGACCTGCACCACTACAAATGTAGTCTATCTCTTATATTGTGTCTGTGGACTTTTTTACGTGGGAAAGACCACGGAGGACCTCCGCACGTATAGCTATAGATAAAGGAACATCAGAACAGCCAGTAGCCCGACACTTCGTACAAGCAGGACATACAGTCAAAGATCTAAAATATACATTGATTGATCATGTTCCGCCCTCCCCCAGAGGAGGTGATAGAGGACAGAGACTGCTGCAGTTGGAAGCAAGGTGGACCTATGAATTGGGCACCTTATCCCCACAGGGCTTGAGCACTCATTTGGACTGGCGTAGCTACCTATGAGAAGAGATTCAAGTTGGTCAATAACCCCATGACTAATTTCTTCATTTCCCATATTTTTTGGCTAATTTTTGCCAATTTTTTGTCCAGTTAATATTTTTTTGCTAGTATTTTTTGCTAGTAGTATTGCTAGTATCTTTTGCTGGTATTTTTTGCTAATATGTTTTGCTAGTAATTTTTGCTATTATTTTTTGCTAGTATTTTTACTAGTAACTTTTTTTGCTAGTATTTTTGCTTAAAAACTTTTTTGGTTTATATAGCCTCTAAGTATAGCTTACAATTAGGTCATCCTCTATAGTTTTCAACTATAGCTATAATGTTTCTTTACTGCCCTTAATACAACAGTTCATAGTCCTATACTTAGAACTCCCACTCCATACCAAGGTGTCAACTACATAATAGTATCCCTCTTAGATAATAAATCATTACATTATTACCTCCCATTATGTCTTTATCTTCCATGCTATAGTGGCCCTATTCTCACTCTATGACTAGCCCCCTGTATTCTTTTAATCGATAAATATAGATTATATTGTTAATAAGGATTTATATATTACACTTATATTCACTTATATTCACTAATATTGGTCCCACATTTTAGGTACTTCATTTCTTGCAATGAATACATTGTATCTATTATTTTGTATTTTATATTTTGTATCTGTTATGCTTGTTGTTTGCACCATGTCACTATCACATTCCTTGCCACACAGGGGCGGTTACTGCGCTACTGGCGCTAGTGTGATGACATAATGACACTTGTGTGTCACTTCCGGTTCATTCCGGTGCGACTCCGATTGGGCCGGTGGTGCCTGGAACAGCTGCTGGCTATTTAGCCACTGTGGGGTAAGCCTAACACACACTGCTTTATTTTCAGGAGTCTGAGGACGGGCATCGTAGCCCAAAAATGTTCACTCTGTAACTTAAATAAATAATTTGTTTGCACATGGTGAGTGCCTCTGCTTTGGATTATTACATGGATACTCTGAGTGCACCCCGATATTAACTCTAAACAAGTGAGTGCTGATATTTTTGGATATATATATATATATATATATATATATACTGAATATGAGAAAAAATCACTGCAAACACGGTAATCTTGCATCAAATTTGAAGGGTTTATTTCATCCACTTAGACATGAGCAGACAAACACCTGACATGTTTCGCATGGGTACTCCCACGCTTCATCAGAGATGATAATGCAGAACAGGTAAGGGGATTTAAAAAGCTGAGCTTAACCAATAGGAACATAGTACTAAAACACACCCTCTTCAGTGAATAATTAACCCAATGTATACATAAAATCCTTATTTAAGTCTTTTAATTACTTCAGGTCTTCAGCATTAAATGTAATAATACATAGCTTTATCAAAAATAATTTGGCTTAATATAAATGTTATAATATAAGGGCTTAATAGTAGAGCTCACTATACTTATGGGGGATAGTAACTAAAATTCCTAGAAGATTGTGAAACATAACTATCAAACCTTTTGTAGGAAAATAGTATATAATAGTATCATATTTAGAGGAAAAAAAGAAAATAAATATATGCAAACCTATCTTATATGCAATACTAAATAATAAAACATAATACCTAAATAATAAAACACATAAATAAAATTTAACCTCTATTAAAAAGAAGAGAAAAAAGAGAGCTTACTATCATACTAGATATCTTCAAAATTATAAAAATAATAATATAAATAAATACAAAATAATATTTGAATATTTAATAACATAGTAATATATCAGAAACTTTTTGAATCTTGCACTATTAGAGAATAACTTCATATGCTTATATAGAAGAAAAGGGAAACATTTCTATACATAAACATTTCTATACTTTCATATAGACTTTTCTAAACCATAGTGGATATACTAGTTGATATTGCTATAAATAACCTATATATGCTTATTGTTAATACTATGAATAAACTCTAGAATCTAATTATGAAGTATATCCTAAGTGGGATATCATTTATAGAACCAATGTCTAGGTGTATAAATATGTAGTATAATAAACTCAGCAATATTTAACTAATAAATCTCTATTGGTGAGGAAGCAAATTTATATAGATCTAGCCTATTAGTGTATCCAGTTCTAAAGGGAAATTCTTATATAGAGTTTTGATATAGGTAAATGATTCTTAGAATTAATTGTTTAATTATTTAAGGTATTACGTTATCATGAAGTGAAAGCATCTACATCCAGTCTTTTATTTATACCACCTGGAGCTGTGGTATTTAGTTCTAGTATCCAAAAGACTTCTTTTCTGAGTAAGAGGTCATTTCTATTTCCTCCTCTGGCTGTTTTTTGTATACTGTCTATCCCTATAAATGAAAAATACTTTGTACCTTTGCCATGTTGTCTGAAATGTTTGGCTACTGGAGTTTTTGGTTCCTTATCATCTAGTGATAGCAAGTGTTGCCTTATTCTTTCTTTTAGGGATCTGCTAGTAATCCCTATATATTGAGAGAGGCAGCATTGGTAGGTGATTAAATATATCACAAATTGTGTTGTACAGTCAATTCTATTTCTAATGTCATATTGTTTCCCAGTAGAGGAGGATTTAAATGGTTTTCTTTTTTGTGTGTATGTGCAGCTTTTACAAGGAATATGTCCACATTTGTTGAATCCATTTGTTGGATTTAACCATTTCGTCTTTGGTGTGCTCTTCTCTTTCTCTGACAGATCCATTCTAGTAATCTCACCAAGATTCTTAGCCCTTCTTGCTATGAATTTCACTCTTTTTTTGTTAGTAATTTGTTTAAGAGTGTCATCTACGTGTAAAATGGGTAAATTCCTAGTAAGAATATCACAAATCTCTATGTATTGTGAACTATATTTCGTAATGAATAAAATATTATTATCATCTTGAATTCTGTTTTTATTTCTTTTGTATTTGTTTTTATTTTTGTTTTTGGTAGCAGTAAATAGAGTGTTTCTATTTATTTTTAGTATATCTTGTTCAATTTTATGAAGCATTGTCTTATTATATCCTCTCTAAATCAGTCTTTCAGTAAGTTCTCTGGCTTGTTTCAGATACATTGCAGTATTTGTACAATTTCTGCGAATCCTAATGTATTGGCCCTTTGGGATGCCTTTCTTAACATGTGGAATGTGGCAAGAATCAGCATGTAGTATGGTATTTTTGGCTAGAGGTTTTCTATATATAGATGTCATAATTTGTTGGTTAGTTCCAATATATAAGTGGATATCTAAATAATCTATTTGTGTTTTGTTTTGTTGACTAGTGAATTGTAAATTATATTTGTTGGAATTTAAATATGCAAGGAAATTATCTATACTATACAGATCATCATCTTTCCATATTAATATGAGATCATCTATGAATCTCCCGTATAATATAATATTATCTGAAAAAGGACATATATCAGAAAAAATAAGACAGTGTTCTAGCCATCCCATGTAAATATTAGCAAATGCGGGGGCAAATATATATATATAAGAATATCTTGAAGCAGCCGACGCTGAATATATCCCCCTATATGAAGTACATTGGAATGTGAACTATTTACAGTAAATACATAGTTAAACCTATTATTAAATATTTATATTGAATAAGTATGCTTTTTCATGTGTGTGTACATATGTAAATGTAAATATATATAAACACATATATATACATAAAAACATCTGTACACACACACACACATATATATATATACACATATTTAGACATGTGTATGTATGCATATATATGGTAAAGCATTTTGCACCCCTTTTTTTAAACACCTTTTACCATATATCTCTGAGCCCTTATAACTAACCTGATGAGCATAAATAGAGATTGTGCTTTCTCATTTTTGTTTACTTTCAACTTGTAAGACACACGTTTTTTTCCGTCACGCACAAAAAGACGAAAAAACAGATAGCACTTGCGCAATACAGTTAGCACTCTGCTCGTAATCTAGTCGTTCATAAGAAAGAAACAGATTGAGCTCGCATTCTATTGGCTGATCAGAACAGCCAATAGAATGCGAGCTCAATCTGATTGGCTGATCCAATCAGCCAATCGGATTGAACTTGAATCTGATTGGCTGATTCAATTAGCCAATCAGATTTTTCCTACCTTAATTCCGATTGGCTGATAGAATCCTATCAGCCAATCGGAATTCGAGGGACGCCATCTTGGATGACGTCACTTAAAGGAATCTTCATTCGTCGGGAGTCGCCGGGAGAAGAGGATGGATCCGCGTCGGCTGCTTCAAGATGGTAACGCGCCGGATGGATGAAGATAGAAGATGCCGCCTGGATGAACATGTCTACCGGTCTGGATGTCCTCTTCCTGCCTGATAGGATGAAGACTTCGGACCCTCTTCTGGACCTCTTCTTGCCAGATAGGATGAAGACTTCGGACCCTCTTCTGGACAGATTGGTGATACCCGGCGTGGTGAAGATAAGGTAAGGAGATCTTCAGGGGCTTAGTGTTAGGTTTTTTAAGGGGTGTTTGGGTTAGATTAGGGGTATGTGGGTGGTGGGTTGTAATGTTGGGGGGGTATTGTATGTTTTTTTTAAATGCAAAAGAGCTGTTTTCTTTGGGGCATGCCCCGCAAAAGGCCCTTTTAAGGGCTGGTAAGGTTAAAGAGCTGTTAACTTTTTATTTTAGAATAGGGTAGGGCATTTTTTTTTATTTTGGGGGGCTTTGTTATTTTTTTAGGGGGCTTAGAGTAGGTGTAATTAGTTTAAAATTCTTGTAATCTTTTTTTATTTTTTGTAATTTAGTGTTTGTTTTTTTTGTAATTTAGTTTAGTTTATTTATTTGTAGATAATTGTAGATAGTTTAGTTAATTAATTTATTGATAGTGTAGTGTTAGGTTTAATTGTAACTTAGGTTAGGATTTATTTTACAGGTAATTTTGTACTTATTTTAACTAGGTAGCTATTAAATAGTTATTAACTATTTAATAGCTATTGTACCTAGTTAAAATAAATACAAAGTTGCCTGTAAAATAAATATAAATGCTAAAATAGCTACAATATAATTATTCGTTATATTGTAGCTATATTAGGGTTTATTTTACAGGTAAGTATTTAGCTTTAAATAGGATTAATTTATTTAATAAGATTTATTTTATTTCGTTAGATTTAAATTAAATTTAACTTAGGGGGGTGTTAGGGTTAGGGTTAGACTTAGCTTTAGGGGTTAATACATTTATTAGTGGCGAGGTCCGGTCGGCAGATTATGGGTTAATACTTGAAGTTAGCTGTCGGCAATGTTAGGGAGGGCAGATTAGGGGTTAATACTATTTATTATAGGGTTTTTGAGGCGGGAGTGAGGCGGTTTAGGGGTTAATACATTTATTATAGTGGTGGCGAGGTCCGGTCGGCAGATTAGGGGTTAATAAGTGTAGGTAAGGTAGCAGTGACGTTGGGGGAGGGCAGATTAAGGGTTAATAAATATAATATAGGTGTCGGCGATGTTGTAGGCAACAGATTAGGGGTACATAGGGATAATGTAGGTGGCGGCGGTGTACGGAGTGGCAGATTAGGGGTTAATAATAATATGCAGGGGTCAGCGATAGAGGGGGCGGAAGATTAGGAGTTAATAAGTGTAAGGTTAGGGGTGTTTAGACTCGGGGTACAGGTTAGAGTGTTAGGTGCAGACTTAGGAAGTGTTTCCCCATAGGAAACAATGGGGCTGCGTTAGGAGCTGAACGCTGCTTTTTTGCAGGGTTTTTTTCAGCTCAAACTACCCCATTGTTTCCTATGGGGATATCGTGCACGAGCACGTTTTTGAAGCTGGCCGCGTCCATAAGCAACGCTGATATTTATAGTTGAAGTGGCGGTAAATTATGCTCTACGCTCCCTTTTTGGAGCCTAACGCAGCCCTTCAGAGAACTCTAAATACCAGCGTTATTTAAAAGGTGCAGGGGGAAAAAAACATAATTTATGTAAGAACTTACCTGATAAATTCATTTCTTTCATATTAGCAAGAGTCCATGAGCTAGTGACGTATGGGATATACATTCCTACCAGGAGGGGCAAAGTTTCCCAAACCTCAAAATGCCTATAAATACACCCCTCACCACACCCACAAATCAGTTTAACGAATAGCCAAGAAGTGGGGTGATAAGAAAAAAGTGCGAAAGCATAAAAAATAAGGAATTGGAATAATTGTGCTTTATACAAAAAAAATCATAACCACCACAAAAAAGGGTGGGCCTCATGGACTCTTGCTAATATGAAAGAAATGAATTTATCAGGTAAGTTCTTACATAAATTATGTTTTCTTTCATGTAATTAGCAAGAGTCCATGAGCTAGTGACGTATGGGATAATGACTACCCAAGATGTGGATCTTTCCACGCAAGAGTCACTAGAGAGGGAGGGATAAAATAAAGACAGCCAATTCCTGCTGAAAATAATCCACACCCAAAATAAAGTTTAAATGAAAACATAAGCAGAAGATTCAAAGTGAAACAGCTGCTATGTACTTTTCTACCAAAAACTGCTTCAGAAGAAGAAAACACATCAAAATGGTAGAATCTAGAAAAAGTATGCAAAGAAGACCAAGTTGCTGCTTTGCAAATTTGATCAACAGAAGCTTCATTCCTAAACGCCCAGGAAGTAGAAACTGACCTAGTAGAATGAGCTGTAATCCTCTGAGGCGGAGTTTTACCCGACTCAACATAGGCATGATGAATTAAAGATTTCAACCAAGATGCCAAAGAAATGGCAGAAGCTTTCTGGCCTTTTCTAGAACCGGAAAAGATGACAAATAGACTAGAAGTCTTTCGGAAAGTCTTAGTAGCTTCAACATAATATTTCAAAGCTCTAACAACATCCAACGAATGCAATGATTTCTCCTTAGAATTCTTAGGATTAGGGCATAATGAAGGAACTACAATTTCTCTACTAATGTTGTTGGAATTCACAACCTTAGGTAAAAATTCAAAAGAAGTTCGCAACACTGCCTTATCCTGATGAAAAATCAGAAAAGGAGACTCACAAGAAAGAGCAGACAATTCAGAGACTCTTCTGGCAGAAGAGATGGCCAAAAGGAACAAAACTTTCCAAGAAAGTAATTTAATGTCCAATGAATGCATAGGTTCAAACGGAGGAGCTTGAAGAGCCCCCAGAACCAAATTCAAACTCCAAGGAGGAGAAATTGACTTAATGACAGGTTTAATACAAACCAAGGCTTGTACAAAACAATGAATATCAGGAAGATTAGCAATCTTTCTGTGAAAAAGAACAGAAAGAGCAGAGATTTGACCTTTCAAGGAACTTGCGGACAAACCTTTATCTAAACCATCCTGAAGAAACTGTAAAATTCTCGGAATTCTAAAAGAATGCCAGGAAAAATGATGAGAAAGACACCAAGAAATATAAGTCTTCCAGACTCTATAATATAACTCTCTAGATAAAGAATTACGAGCCTGTAACATAGTATTAATCACAGAGTCAGAGAAACCTCTTTGACCAAGAATCAAGCGTTCAATCTCCATACCTTTAAATTTAAGGATTTGAGATCCTGATGGAAAAAAGGACCTTGCGACAGAAGGTCTGGTCCTAACGGAAGAGTCCACGGTTGGCAAGAGGCCATCCGGACAAGATCCGCATACCAAAACCTGTGAGGCCATGCTGGAGCTACCAGCAGAACAAACGAGCATTCCTTCAGAATCTTGGAGATTACTCTTGGAAGAAGAACTAGAGGCGGAAAGATATAGGCAGGATGATACTTCCAAGGAAGTGATAATGCATCCACTGCCTCCGCCTGAGGATCCCGGGATCTGGACAGATACCTGGGAAGTTTCTTGTTTAGATGAGAAGCCATCAGATCTATTTCTGGAAGTTCCCACATTTGAACAATCTGAAGAAATATCTCTGGGTGAAGAGACCATTCGCCCGGATGCAACGTTTGGCGACTGAGATAATCCGCTTCCCAATTGTCTATTCCTGGAATATGAACCGCAAAGATTAGACAGGAGCTGGATTCCGCCCAAACCAGAATTCGAGATACTTCTTTCATAGCCAGAGGACTGTGAGTCCCTCCTTGATGATTGATGTATGCCACAGTTGTGACATTGTCTGTCTGAAAACAAATGAACGATTCTCTCTTCAGAAGAGGCCAAGACTGAAGAGCTCTGAAAATTGCACGAAGTTCCAAAATATTGATCGGTAATCTCACCTCCTGAGATCCCCAAACCCCTTGTGCTGTCAGAGACCCCCACACAGCTCCCCAACCTGTAAGACTGCATCTGTTGAAATTACAGTCCAGGTCGGAAGAACAAAAGAAGCCCCCTGAACTAAACGATGGTGATCTGTCCACCACGTCAGAGAGTGTCGTACAATCGGTTTTAAAGATATTAATTGAGATATCTTTGTGTAATCCCTGCACCACTGGTTCAGCATACAGAGCTGAAGAGGCCGCATGTGAAAACGAGCAAAGGGGATCGCGTCCGATGCCGCAGTCATAAGACCTAGAATTTCCATGCATAAGGCTACCGAAGGGAAAGATTGTGACTGAAGGTTTCGACAAGCTGATATCAACTTTAGATGTCTCATGTCTATCAAAGATAGAGTCATGGATACTGAATCTATCTGAAAACCTAAAAAGGTTACCTAAGTCTGAGGAATCAATGAACTTTTTGGTAAATTGATCCTCCAACCATGATGTTGAAGAAACAACACAAGTCGATTTGAATGAGATTCTGCTAAATATGAAGACTGAGCAAGTACCAAGATATCGTCCAAATAAGGAATACCACAATACCCTGTTCTCTGATTACAGACAGAAGGGCACCGAGAACCTTCGTAAAAAATTCTTGGAGCTGTAGCTAGGCCAAACGGCAGAGCCACAAACTGGTAATGCTTATCTAGGAAAGAGAATCTCAGAAACTGATAGTGATCCGGATGAATCGGAATATGCAGATATGCATCCTGTAAAACTATAGTAGACATATAATGCCCTTGTTGAACAAAAGGCAGGATAGTCCTTACAGTTACCATTTTGAATGTTGGTATCCTTACATAACGATTCAATATTTTTAGATCCAGAACTGGTCTGAAGGAATTTTCCTTCTTTGGTACAATGAAGAGATTTGAATAAAAACCCGAGTCCCTGTTCCAGAACTGGAACTGGAAAAATTACTCCAGTCAACTCTAGATCTGAAACACATTTCAGAAATGCTTGAGCCTTCGCTGGGTTTACTGGGACACGGGAAAGAAAAAATCTCTTTGCAGGAGGCCTTATCTTGAAGCCAATTCTGTACCCTTCTGAAACAATGTTCTGAATCCAAAGATTGTGAACGGAATTGATCCAAATTTCTTTGAAAAAACGTAATCTGCCCCCTACCAGCTGAGCTGGAATGAGGGCTGCACCTTCATGTGGACTTAGGAGCTGGCTTTGATTTTCTAAAAGGCTTGGATTTATTCCAGACTGGAGATGGTTTCCAAACTGATACCGCTCCTGAGGATGAAGGATCAGGTTTTTGTTCCTTGTTGTGACAAAAGGAATGAAATCGATCATTACCCTGGAAAGAAAGGGAAAGCAGAGTAGACTTAGAAGACATAACAGCATTCCAAGTCTTAAGCCATAAAGCTCTTCTAGCTAAAATAGCTAGAGACATATACCTGACATCAATTCTAATGATATCAAAGATGGCATTACAAATAAAATTATTAGCATGTTGAAGAATAAAAATGCTATGAGAATTATGATCTGTTACTTGTTGCGCTAAAGCTTCTAACCAAAAGATGAAGCTGCAGCAACATCCGCTAAAGATATAGCAGGTCTAAGAAGATTACCTGAACACAAGTAAGCTTTTCTTAGAAAGGATTCAATTTTCCTATCTAAAGGATCCTTAAGGAAGTACCATCTGCCGTAGGAAAAGTACGCTTAACAAGAGTAGAGACAGCCCCATCAACTTTAGGGATTTAGTCCCAAAACTCTAATCTGTCAGATGGCACAGGATATAATTGCTTAAAACGTTTAGAAGGAGTAAATGAATTACCCAAATTATTACATTCCCTGGAAATTACTTCAGAAATAGCACTAGGGACAAGAAAAAACTTCTGGAATAACTACAGGAGATTTAAAAACCTTATCTAAACGTTTAGATTTAGTATCAAGAGGACCAGAATCCTCAATTTCTAATGCAATTAGGACTTCTTAAAGTAAAGAACGAATACATTTCATTTAAATAAATATGAAGATTTATCAGCATCAACCTCTGAGACAGAATCCTCTGAACCAGAAGAACCATTATCAGAATCAGAATGATGATGTTCATTTAAAAATTCATCTGAAAAATGAGAAGTTTTAAAAGACTTTTTACATTTACTAGAAGGAGGAATAACAGACATAGCCTTCTTAATGGATTTAAAAACAAAATCTCTTATGTTATCAGGAACACTCTGAGTATTAGATGTTGACAGAACAGCAACAGGTAATGTAACAGTACTTAAAGGAAATATTATCTGCATAAACAGTTTGTCATGACAAAACAGTACAAACAACAGCTGGAGGAACAGATACCATAAGTTTAAAGTAGATACACTTAGCTTTGGTAGCTCCAGCCCCAGGCAGGGATATTCCAGAAGTATCTTCTGACTCAGCTTCAACGTGGGACATCTTGCAATATGTAATAGAAAAAACAACATATAAAGCAAAATTGATCAAATTCCTTAAATGACAGTTTCAGGAATGGGAAAAAAAAAATGCCAGAGAATAAGCTTCTAGCAACCAGAAGCAAAAAATCAATGAGACTTAAATAATGTGGAGACAAAAGTGACGCCCATATTTTTTCGCGCCAAAAAAGACGCCCACATTATTTGGCGCCTAAATGCTTTTGGCGCCAAAAATGACGCCACATCCGGAACGCCGACACTTTTGGCGCAAAAGAACGTCAAAAATGACGCAACTTCCGGCGACACGTATGACGCCGGAATCAGAAAATAATTTTTGCGCCAAAAAAGTCAGCGCCAAGAATGACGCAATAAAATGAAGCATTTTCAGCCCCCGCGAGCCTAACAGCCCACAGGGAAAGTCAAATTTTTAAGGTAAGAAAAAAATGAATTATTCATATGCATTATCCCAAATATGAAACTGACTGTCTGAAATAAGGAATGTTGAACATCCTGAGTCAAGGCAAATAAATGTTTGAATACATACATTTAGAACTTTATATAAAAAGTGCCCAACCATAGCTTAGAGTGTCACAGAAAATAAGACTTACTTACCCCAGGACACTCATCTACATGTTTGTAGAAAGCCAAACCAGTACTGAAACGAAAATCAGCAGAGGTAATGGTATATATATAAGAGTATATCGTCGATCTGAAAAGGGAGGTAAGAGATGAATCTCTACGACCGATAACAGAGAACCTATGAAATAGACCCCGTAGAAGGAGATCACTGCATTCAAATAGGCAATACTCTCCTCACATCCCTCTGACATTCACTGCACGCTGAGAGGAAAACCGGGCTCCAACCTGCTGCGGAGCGCATATCAACGTAGAATCTAGCACAAACTTACTTCACCACCTCCATAGGAGGCAAAGTTTGTAAAACTGATTTGTGGGTGTGGTGAGGGGTGTATTTATAGGCATTTTGAGGTTTGGGAAACTTTGCCCCTCCTGGTAGGAATGTATATCCCATACGTCACTAGCTCATGGACTCTTGCTAATTACATGAAAGAAAACATGCGTAGCTAACGCACCCCTTTGGCTGCAAAACTCTAAATCTAGCCGATAGTGATTGTAAAGTTTAATTAATAAGTGCCCGGTAACTAAGTAATCTTAAAAACAGGGGCACTTTAATTCATTAAACTTTACAATGACGCTTATTTTTAAAAATACTTACCTTTGCGTTATGGTAAGCATAAGGTCGATCCTCCCCCCGCAGATCCTGCTTTCATTAGCATATTGAAGACTATCCGTCTTCCTCCAATCATTGCATGCCACACGCACTGAACCCCAAAGTGAGCACACAAAGATTGGAGGATGCCGGATTCATCATCGATCTGCTAAAAAAAGCAGGAGCTGCGGGCGGAGGTATCGGCGTTATGTTTACTATAATGTAAAGGTAACTATTTTAAAAAATAAGCGTCATTCTAAAGTTTAATGAATAAAATTGCCCCTGTTTCTAAGATTATATTTAGTTACTGGGCACTTATTCATTAAACTTTACAATCACTTTAAGAAAAAGTTTATATATTGCACTGGTTATTATTTAAATAGAAATATGGTGAGAAACCTGGTTGCTTTGGCTTCAGGAATCTTTAGATACATACCTTGGAAGAACCTTGTTTTGAACCGGGCTGCAATCTCCCCACATTCATCAGAAGATCTGGCTCCTTTTACCCAACCCTGTCCAGCAGTACTTCCCCCAAAAGGTTATTGCGCTGCACCAGATTGTAAAGGCTGCTGCATACCACAATGATCACACTGACCTTTGTAGGGGAAGTAGAGAAAGGTTCTAAAGAAGTGATCTAAACACATGAACCGTGATTTGAGAACCCCAAAGGTGCACTCAGTCATGGTTTGGTACCTCCAGTTCATTATAGGCTCTCACTGCTGGACTAGGATTTTGGGAGATGGGTCAGAGCATGCATCTATGGTTGTCAGATATCTTACATAATTTAAAGTAATGTGGCTTTATAAAAGATTAAAAAAATATGTTTTAGTTTTGCAAGCAAAAGTAAATTCACCTCAGTTGTTTGCTACTAGGTCTGCACCCTTTATTTTCTCCATGTGGCCAATTAGAGGCTGCATTGATGAAACGGTGCAGCCCCATAACTGGTCAACACAGGATCTGATTTCACAGAGAAAACTTTAAAATAAAAAAGGCAAAGTTAAGAGGACCTAGTGGTTGTCACCCTCCATTTTTAGCAAAAATAAAACATGTGATTTGCACTGCATAATGTTTTTCCAGTGGAAGGGACACATTCATGTTCAACAAGGCAAGGTCAGTACAGTTGAAAAGTGATCAATGTTGCCAATATGTATTTTTTTGCAAATCCAGGTTATTTAGATTACAACTGACTCAGAGTCCATTTATACAGGAACTAACTCCACACTTTATTTCCTTGTCCCTCACTCTGACATCACTGCTTCCATGCCCTGTCTCCTTGTCAGTTGGTGAGAGCTGCTGTCAGCCTGGAGAGCATGGGAGGCCTTGTCAATTGGTGAGAGATGCTGGCAGCCTGGAGAGCATGGGAGGCCTTGTCAGTTGGTGAGAGCTGCAGGCCAGCCTGGAGAGCATGGGAAGCCTTGTCAGTTGGTGAGAGCTGCTGGCCAGCCTTGAGTGCGTGGGAGGCCTGGTCCATTGGTGAGAGCTGCTGGCAGCCTGGAGAACATGGGAGGCCTTGTCAGTTGGTGAGAGCTGCTGGCCAGCCTTGAGCATGTGTAAGGCCTTGTCAGTTAATGAGAACTGCTGGCCAGCCTGGAGAACATGGGAGGTCTTGTCAGTTGGTGAGAGCAGCTGGCAGCCTTGAGCACGGGGGAGGCCTTGTCAGTTGGTGAAAACTTCTGGCAACCTGGAGAACATGGGAGGCCTGGTCAGTTGGTAAGAGTTGCTGGCAGCCTGGAGAACATGGGAGGCCTTGTCAGTTGGTGAGAGCTGATGGCCAGCCTGGAGAGCATTGGAGGCCTTGTCAGTTGGTGAGAGCTGCTGGCCAGCCTAGAGAGCATGGGAGGCCTTGTCAGTTGGAGAGAGCTGCTGTCAGCCTGGAGAGCATGGGAGGCCTTGTCAATTGGTGAGAGCTGCTGGCAGCCTGGAGAGCATGGGAGGCCTTGTCAGTTGGTGAGAGTTGCAGGCCAGCCTGGAGAGCATGGGAAGCCTTGTCAGTTGGTGAGAGCTGCTGGCCAGCCTTGAGTGCGTGGGAGGCCTGGTCCATTGGTGAGAGCTGCTGGCAGCCTGGAGAACATGGGAGGCCTTGTCAGTTGGTGAGAGCTGCTGGCCAGCCTTGAGCATGTGTAAGGCCTTGTCAGTTAATGAGAACTGCTGGCCAGCCTGGAGAACATGGGAGGTCTTGTCAGTTGGTGAGAGCAGCTGGCAGCCTTGAGCACGTGGGAGGCCTTGTCACCAACTGACAAGGGCTCCAATGCTCTCCAGGCTGCCAGCAGCTTTCACCAACTGACAAGGCCTCCCACGCGTTCAAGGCTGCCAGCAGTTCTAACCAACTTGCAAGGCCTCCCATACTCTCCAGGCTGCCAGCAGCTCTAACCAACTGACTAGGCCTCCCATGTTCTCCAGACTGCCAGCAGCTCTCACCAACTGACAAGGCCTCCCATGTTCTCCAGGCTGTCAGCAGCTTTCACCAACTGACAAGGCCTCCCATGCGCTCAAGGCTGGCCAGCAGCTCTCACCAACTGACAAGGCCTCCAATGCTCTCCAGGCTGCCAGCAGCTTTCACCAACTGACAAGGCCCCCCACGCGTTCAAGGCTGCCAGCAGTTCTAACCAACTTGCAAGGCCTCCCATGTTCTCCAGGCTGCCAGCAACTTTCACCAACTGACAAGGCCTCCCACGCGCTCAAGGCTGCCAGCAGCTCTAACCAACTGACATGGCCTCCCATGTTCTCCAGGCTGGCCAGCAGCTCTCATTAACTGACAAGACCTCCCACATGTACAAGGCTGCCAGCAGCTCTCACCAACTGACAAGGCCTCCGATGCTCTCCAGGCTGGTCAGCAGCTTTCACCAACTGACAAGTCCTCCCATGTTCTCCAGGCTGCCATCAGCTCTCACCAACTAACCAGGCCTCCCACACGCTCAAGGCTGGCCAGCAGCTCTCACCAACTGACAAGGCCTCCTATGCTCTCCAAGCTGCCAGCAGCTCTCACCAATTGACAAGGCCTCCCATGCTCTCCAGGCTGACAGCAGCTCTCACCAACTGACAAGGCCTCCCATGCTCTCTAGGCTGGCCAGCAGCTCTCACCAACTGACAAGGCCTCCAATGCTCTCCAGGCTGGCCATCAGCTCTCACCAACTGACAAGGCCTCCCATGTTCTCCAGGCTGCCAGCAACTCTTACCAACTGACCAGGCCTCCCATGTTCTCCAGGTTGCCAGCAGTTTTCACCAACTGACAAGGCCTCCCCCGTGCTCAAGGCTGCCAGCTGCTCTCACCAACTGACAAGACCTCCCATGTTCTCCAGGCTGGCCAGCAGTTCTCATTAACTGACAAGGCCTTACACATGCTCAAGGCTGCAGCAGCTCTCACCAACTGACAAGGCCTCCGATGCTCTCCAGGCTGGCCAGCAGCTCTCACCAACTGACAAGGCCTCCCATGTTCTCCAGGCTGCCAGCAGCTCTCACCAATGGACCAGGCCTCCCACGCACTCAAGGCTGGTCAGCAGCTCTCACCAACTGACAAGGCCTCGCATGCTCTCCAGGCTGGCCTGCAGCTCTCACCAACTGACAAGGCCTCCCATGCTCTCCAGGCTGCCAGCATCTCTCACCAATTGACCAGGCCTCCCATGTGGTCTCTCTCATGGCCAGATTTGCTCCCATGCACTATTTACTGATTAGCAGCTCTCACCAACTGACCAGGTCATTCATCCTCATTCTGCTGGTCCAGCATTCTCTCTCTCTTTCTCGTTGCAATGCCAACTCTTCAAATCCAAAATCCAAATGCACACAGCCCCTATAATTCATAAGTTAAAGGAAAAGTCTACTCCAAAATGTTTATATTTCTGCCTGTTTCTAAGCCCCTGCAGGCCGCCTTTAGCAGTGCATTTTTTTATAGCATTTTACATCAAGATACTGCTAGTTCATGTGTGCCACATAGATAACATTGTACTCATTCCCGTGGAGTTATTCATTAGTCAACACTAATTAGCTAAAATGCAAGTTTTTAAATAGCACTGAGATAAGGAGGCAGTCTGCAGAGGCTACAAGGTAATCACAGAGGTAAAAAGTATATTAATATAACTGTGTTGCTTATACAAAACTGTGGAATGAGTAATAAAGGGATTATATATATTTTTAAACAATAAAGAATTTGGAGTAGACTGTCCCTTTACTTTTATATTGGCTTAATGAAGTTAATGTATTAAAAGGGACAGGAAACCCCAACATTTTCTTTCATGGTTTGGATAGAGCATAGCATTTTAAACAACTTTCCAATTTACTTTATCACATTTCTTAATTCTCTAGTTATCCTTTGCTAAAGAAATAGCATTGCACTACTGGCAGCTAGCTGAACACATCTAGTTAGCCAATCACAAGAGACAAATGTGTGGAGGCCCCAATCAGCAACTAGCTCCCACTAGTGTAGGATATGTGCGTATTCTTTTTCAACAAACGATACCAAGAGAAAATACACATTTGAAAATAGAAGAGAATTTAAAAGTGTCTTAAAATTACATTCTCTATCTGAATAATGCAAGTTTATTTTTGACTTTCCTATCACTTTAATGTGCGTGTGAGGCAATGGGATCAAATGTAGTTTAATTTTTTAACTTAAAATATATTTTTACTGTCAATTGCTAATAGATAAACATTATTATTGTTATCTGTATTGATTTAAACTTTTTATTGATTAAACTGATATTGATATTGTACTTGGCATTGTTTATTATTTTTAACGCTTATCGTATCAAAAAAAGCTGTCGGATTAACATGCGCAGCTCAAAACTTGTTTTTTTGGGTCTGCATATCGATCTATAGTCTTATATTTTTAAAGGGACAGTCTAGTCCAAAATAAACCTTTATTATTCAGCTAGGGCATGTAATTTTAAACAACTTTCCAATTTACTTTTATTAAAAAAAATTGCTTTGTTCTCTTGGTATTCTTAGTTGAAAGCTATACCTAGGATGTTCATATGCTAATTTCTCAGACCTTGAAGACCGCCTCGTATGTGAATGCATTTTGACAGTTTTTCACCACTAGAGGGTGTTAGTTCATGTGTGTCATATACATAACACTGTGCTCACGCACGTGGAGTTACCTAGAAAACAACACTGATAAGGGGGCAGTTTGCAGAGGCTAAGAAACAAGATAATCACAGAGGTAAAAAGTGTATTAATATAACAGTGTTAGTTATGCAAAACTAGGGAATGGGTAATAAAGGGATTATCTATCTTTTAAAACAATACACATTCTAGTGTAGACTGTAGACTGTCCCTTTAACATTTATCGAACATGTGTTATCATCTTTCTTCGGGGGGATATTTATTTATCAACACTCTTTGGGCTAGATTACAAATGAAGCGTAAACATTTGCGCCTGAGCATAAGGGGTATAACGCAAGGGTTTGCACACATCAGGCTTATTGCTCATATTATGAGTTGAAAGTATACACAATCCCGTGAGCACATTCGCAATTTACGTTAGAATGATTACCGCCACTTCAGAGCTCTGATTAAGTTGTTTTGCAAAACATAAAAGTTGCACAAAACACATCAAAAATACATTACAAAGTACACTTACACTAACACTATCTAACAGGGCCGCCATCAGGGGGTGACAGGGGTGACTCCTGTCAGGGGCCCAATGGGCCAGGGGGCCCCATGATGCAAGAACTAAAAAGAAAAAAAAATTTTTTTTTTTTTTATTTTTTTTTTTACATTTTGGCAGCCACCAGTGGGTACTACAGCAGAGTGCTAACTGAGCATGGAAAATTTTATTACAAGGAGTAAAGTATTAGCATTTGAGAGGATTTCTGAGTTTGCACTAAACCACTATGCACAGTGTGAGACAGACTTGGCACTTTGTTTGTACAGTGTGTGCCTGAGTCAGACAGCAGATCACTTTCATTTACAGAGGAGGTAGGACTTACTTAGCAAATGTTTTTTATTTCTTTGTGCAATTTCATATTGTAACTTCAGTGTGGTAGTAGTTGTATGGAGGGGCCAGGGGTCCATAAAAACACATTTTTTTAGCAGCAGTGTATTTATGATTATTTGACAATGCTGTAGAAATTCTATATTTAAAACCATGCAGAAATGTTTCCTCCTCAATACACAAATGGTAGGTGCCCTTTTTTTACATACCAACAAGCCTAAATCCTGCATTTAACCAGATCTAATGGTATGAGTACCACAGCTTATGATTCCACTAAGACCATATAGAGTACAGCATTTTCAAAATCCATAAGTACAGCTGACAGATGGGAATATTTGTACACTATATTTGAAGTGGTGCTCTTGGTTGGGGAAAATGGGGAAAAAAAACAAACAAACACGTCAACCTTTTAAAAGTACTTTTATTAATCTAGCCATCTACCCAGATCATTAATGTACAATTTTGAATTCACATAATTATTTTTGTTTACAAGTTTACAAATAAGATTCTTTAAAAAGTGATCTCTTAATTTCTGCAATTTTTTTTATCATGCATGTCACACACTGTTGATTTAGGGGATGCAAGGTGCATAAATGTTTCCTCCTGTGAGTGTTTCTGTGGGTGTCTGTGTTTATGTCTTTGTGCTTTGGTTTATGTCTCTATGAGTGTGTATGTATTTTTTTTCTGTGGGTCTCTCTGTGAGGGTGGGTGTGTATGTCTTTGTGCATTTTCTGTGGATGTCTGTGAGGGTGTGTGCATATGTCTTTGAGCTTTTTCTATGGGTGTCTCTGTGAGGGTGAGTGTATGTTTGCCTTTGTGCATTTTCTCTGGATGCCTCTGTGAGGGTGGGTGTATATGTCTGTTTTCTGTGGATGTCTCTGTGAGGGTATGTGTGTATGTATGTATGTCTGTGTTTTCTGTGGATGTCTCTGTGAGGGTGTGTGTTTTTTGTGTGTGTCTCTGTGAGGGTGTGTGTATGTCTTTGTGTGTTATCTGTGGATGTCTCAGTGAGGGTGTGTGTATGCATGTCTTTCTGTGTTTTATGTGGTTGTCTCTCTGTGTGTGTATGTCTTTGTGTGTATGTCTTTGTGCATTTTCTGAGGCTGTCTCTGTCAGTGTTTCCTTGGGTGTATGTGCAAGTTTGTGTGTGTGTCCATTGTCTGTTCCTTTTTAGTACATTTTGACCTTACTACTGATTATTCACATCTTTCTACAGACTTTGAGACCTTTACGGAAGTCACCAATCCACCATTTAACCTTTAAATTATTGTTTAGGCAGTTCAGGGCCCTTCCTTTCAGCCACTGCATGCTGTTGTCATCATTTAGTTGGCATCTTCCTTTACAAAAAGATAATCAGAACTCCATATTTTGTTTTCTAAATCTCCTTTTTTTTACAGAACTGTAGTCTACCTCATTACTTGTCAGGTCAATGTAATCAAGTGCTGAGTGTCTGTGTCTGAGTGCGTTTGTGTGTTCCTTTACGTGTCTGCTAGAGTGTCTATATGTGAATCCTTATGTGTGAGTGTGTGTGTTTCAGTGTATGCGTGTGTCTGTGTGTTTATATGTTCGTATGTTACTACCTTTACAACATTTCCAAGTTTAAATAGACACTTTAGAAAAAAGTGCATATACGTTTTAGTCACTTGGTCAAAAATTGTACATGTCAAGGGGGGGGGGCCTGATCAATGGTTAAGTCAGGGGCCCCAAAATTTCTAGTGGCGGCCCTGCTATCTAATAAAAAATATTGCACACAAAAGTTCTAAAGGTTTAAACATATGAGGTCTCAAGTATTAGAAAAAAAAGGCAGACAAAGATATTTAACATAGAGATAGATACCTATACATCTTTAAAAATGTATATGTATATGTATATATATAGTATATATATATACACACACACAGTATATATGTGTGTGTACATATGTATTTATGTATTTATATGTGTATATATGTATTTACAGACATATATACACATATAAACATATAAATACATATGTATACACATATAGACATATATATATAAGTGCATTGGAGCCCTTTGCCCTTCAGTAGATGAAAACATGTTAAAACATATGTATGCAATATTCATATTTAATAAGGGTTTTAACTATGTATTTAACGTAAATATGTCACATTCCAATGTTCTGCACATAGCAGTATATGTTCTATGTATTTCTAAATATATATTCCTATATATTTCCTCAACACCTATTTATAAAATTATATATACCGTATATATATATATATATATATATATATATATGTGTGTGTGTATATATATATTGTACAAAAATACCATCAGATAAATGTACAAATATTTATTTATGAATAAATAGAACATATTATGTTAGGTAAATAAGATTGGAATATGAAATATTCCTATTTTCATGTTGGTTTAGAGCAAATGAGAATATGCAATCGTGTTTGCGCGAGAATGGAGTGTTAGAGTTTTTACCACTTTTTTTCCTCCATTGAATTATATGGGGGAATACGTGAACGAGCATGGGACATTCTAACTTCGGATTTTTAAGCTTTTCGGGTTACCGCTAGAGAGAGCGAAAACAGTTTACTTTCAACTCGTAATATGAGTGCAAACCGACAAGCGGAAACATTTTACTTCTAGCGCAATTAACCCTCAAGCGGGAGCGGAAATTTAAGCTTCACTCGTAAGCTAGCCCTTTGTGTGTTAAATTTGATTTATCCATTTTCTTGTTGATATGTGTTTGTGTGAATAATTTTCTGAACAAAGTCAGAGGGAGGGGTAAGGTAAATACTCAATTCCTTCTACAGAAAACCTGTGTAACTGTAGAAGGCAGTGCCTAGTACCAACATGAAGGAGAAAAGATAGAAGTACTGTTGTGGCATACTTGTTATGTTAAATTTACCAAACATTAAGGGAAGGGGTGAAAGGGAAAGGGAACCTAAAGAAATAAAATGTAACTTTTAATTAAAGTGATTAAAAGCAAGAGGACACATTAAAATCATTAAAATATAAACAAATACACATGCTTGCCCCCTGTTAATGAGTGACAACACTCAGCACAATTATGTCAGTATCACACCAAATAAATCAATATATCAGATTAGCACAAAAAGTGGGTGATTGTCCCCATCGCACAGTGTGCTGCGAGTCAAAGAGATCCCTATCTCACTATTTGCCACGAAGGCTTAATCTATCTCTCGCAGCACCTAAGCAATAGTTAGGAAAAATATATGGGTCTTCCCTACATCAACAGCTCTAAATTAAAGGTAGATATAAAGTAACTAGTGTTATTACTAAGTGCATAAGCACCAACATATAAACAAACAGAGGGAAGGCTTCGGATCATGAATTGTTTCAAGCCTTTTCCTTACTTTTTAATTCCAATCATTTTGGTACAGGTTGATCTTAGTTTCATCTGTCCAAAAAATGCTGTCCCAGAACTGGGCTGGCTTTTGTAGATATTTTTTTGGCAAAGTTTAATCTGGCCTATTCTTGACGTTTATGAATGGTTTGCACCTTGTATTTGCTCTTGTGAAGTCTGTATTTGCTCTTGTGAAGTCTTCTATTTATGGTAGACTTGGATACCTCCTGGAGAGTGTCCTTCACTTGGCTGGATGTTGTGAAGGGGTTTTTCTTTACCATGAAAAGGATCCTACGAACATCCACCACAGTTGTCTTCCCGTGGACATCCAAGCCTTTTTGTGTTGCAGAGCTCACCACACTGTTGATTTGGCCACTCCTAATGTTCCTGCTATCTCTCTTATGGATTTCTTTTTTTTTATTGCAGCCTAAGGATGGCCTGTTTCACTTGCATTGAGAGTTCCTTTAAACGCAGCTTCCAAATGCGAATGCCAAACCTGGAATCAACTCCAGAACTTTTACCTGCTTAATTGATTATGAAATAACGAAGGAATAGCCCACACCTGTCCATTAAACAGCTTTTGAGTCAACTGTCCAATTACTTTTGGTCCCTTGAAAAAGCGCATTTCTGGAGTCGCCAGTGACTTACGGGACATTAGAAACTGCTAGTGCCTAAAAAATTTTTAAAAAAATGTCAAATCTTGCGTCTAACCCACCTCCCAAAAATAAACCAGACACGTAAAACCCCTATATCCGCAATCCCACCACATCGCAACTAATAATAAATGCATTAACCCCTAAACCAACAACACCCCACAGCGCAATATGCCTAATTAAACTATTAACCCCCAATCCGCCATTCACACACATCGCAATCTACCTAGTAAAAGTATTAACCCCTAAATCCGCCAACCCCAACATCGCAAACTAAACTAAATTAACCTATTAACCCCCACAACGCTGCTTTTTCACTACCGCTGCTATTACGAGTCTTGTCAAAAAAGCTGTACCGCACACTTTTTTGGCCGTAACACAAATTAACTTACACAATTTGCGTAAAGTCTTTTTTCAATGGGACTTCCATAGCGCCGATATTACAAGCTTTTTCTGAGAGGCCAAAAAATGAGCGGTACAGCCTATCCCACAAGATTCGTAACGCAATCTAAAGTCAGTAGTTATGAGTTTTACGCTACAAAGCTGTAGCATAAAACTCATAACTAAAGTACTAAAAAGTACACACGCTGATTGGAACAGCCAATAAAATGTGAGCTCCATCCTATTGGCTGATTGGATCAGCCAATAGGATTTTTTCACCTTTAATTACGATTGGCTGATAGAATTCTATCAGCCAATTGGAATTCAAGGGACACCATCTTGGATGATGTCACTTAAAGGAACCTTCATTCGGGAAGAAGACTTTGATTGAAGAGGATGCTCCGCGCCGGATGTCTTGAAGATGGAGCCTCTCCGCATCGGAAGGATGATGATAGAAGATGCCGTCTGGATAAAGACTTTTGCCCGTCTGGAGGACCACTTCTGCCGGCTTGGATGAAGACTTCTCCAGGCTTCGTTGAGGACTTCTTGCTGCTTGGATAAAGACTTCTCCCGGCTTCGTTGAGGATGGATGTCCGGTCTTCAAAACTGTAAGTGGATCTTTAGGGGTTAATGTTTTTTAAGGGTTTATTGGGTGGGTTTCATTTTTAGATTAGGGTTTGGGCAATTGAAAAAGAGCTAAATGCCCTTTTAAGGGCAATGCCCATCCAAATGCCCTTTTCAGGGCAATGGGGAGCTTAGTTTTTTTTTGTTAGGATTTAATTTGGGGGGTTGGTTGTGTGGGTGGTGGGTTTTACTGTTGGGGGGTGTTTGTATTTATTTTTACAGGTAAAAGAGCTGATTTCTTTGGGGTAATGCCCAGCAAAAGGCCCTTTTAAGGTCTATTGGTAGTTTAGTTTAGGCTAGGGATTTTTTTATTTTGGGGGGAGGCTTTTTTATTTTGAATGGGCTATTAGATTAGGTGTAATTAGTTTAAATATCTGATAATTTCTTTTTTTATTTTGCGTAATTTAGTGGGGGGGTTTGTAATTTAGGTAATTGTATTTAATTTTGGTAATTTATTTAATTGTAGTGTAAGATTAGGTGTTAGTGTAACTTAGGTTAGGTTTTATTTTACAGGTAAATTTGTATTTATTTTAGCTAGGTAGTTAGTAAATAGTTAATAACTATTTAGTAATTATTCTACCTAGTTAAAATAAATACAAACTTGCCTGTAAAATAAAAATAAACCCTAAGCTAGATACAATGTAACTATTAGTTATATTGTAGCTAGATTAGGGTTTATTTTATAGGTAAGTATTTAGTTTTAAATAGGAATTATTTAGGTAATGATAGGAATTTTTATTTAGATTTATTTTAATTATATTTAAATTAGGGGGTGTTAGGGTTAGGGTTAGACTTAGGTTTAGGTGTTAATAAATTTATTATAGTGGCTGCGATGTTGGGGGCGGCAGATTAGGGGTTAATAAATGTAGGTAGGTGGCAGCGATGTTAGGGGCGGCCGATTAGGGGTTAATAATATTTAACTAGTGTTTGCGATGCAGGAGTGCGCCGGTTTAGGGGTTAATATGTTTATTATAGTGATGGCGATGTCCAGAGTGGCAGATTAGGGGTTAATAAATATAATGTAGGTGTCGGCGATGTTGGGGGTGGCATATTAGGGGTTAATAAGTGTAAGATTAGGGGTGTTTAGACTCGGGGTTCATGTTAGGGTGTTAGGTGTAAACATAAATTTTGCTTTACGCTGCTTTTTTGCAGGTGTTAGACTTTTTTTCAGCCGGCTCTACCCATTGATGTCTATGGGGAAATCGTGCACGAGCAAGTAAAACCAGCTCACCGCAGCTTTCAGCAGCGCTGGTATTGGAGTGCGGTATGGAGCTCAATTTTGCTCTACACTAACTTCTTGCCTGATAACGCCGGGTTTTTATAAACCTGTAATACCAGCACTGTAGGGAAGTGAGCGGTGACAATAACGTGCAAGTTAGCACCGCACCTCTGATAACGCAAAACTCGTAATATAGCCGTAATTTAATTACTAAGCCCCCTAACACCCACTAAATTAACCCCAAATTATATAAAATAATAAAATACTAAATTATAATTAAAAAAAAATCCTAACCGTACTTAGAAAAATAAACCTAAGAGTAAATTAAAATAAATTAATCTAAAATTACCAAAAATAAAAAAGTCTAACATTACAGAAAATAATAAACAAAATTATCCAAAATAAAAAAATTAAACCTAATCCCTATGAAAAAAAGCCCCCCCAAAATAAAAACACCCCCTAATCTAATGCTAAACTACCAATAGCCCTTAAAAGGGCTTTTTATAGGGCATAATCCTAAATTAAACAGCTCTTTTGCATTTAAAAAAAAATGCTAAGTCCCCCCTTAACAGTAAAACTCACCACCCACCAAACCTCCCAAAATAAATAAAGCTAACACTTAAAAAACCTAAACTACCCATTGCCCCTAAAGGGGCATTTGTATGGGCATTGTCCTTAAAAGGGCATTCAGCTCTTTTACTGCCCTTAAAAGGGCATTCAGCTCTTTTACGATTGCCCATTAAAACCCTAATCTAAAAAAAAATAATCACAACTTTAACCCCCTAAAGGTACTCACCGTTCCTGAAGTCCGGCGGAGAAGGTCCTGTTCCAGGCAGTGAAGTCTTCTTATAAGCGGCCAACATCGTCTACCAAGCGGGGACCACTTCCTTCTTAATCCAGGACCAAGGCGGCACAGAGTGGAGATGAGCGCAGAGCAGGACCGGCGAACGCGAAGCCATGGAGTGTGGATGATCCTCTTCATATGATCGCCGCCGTACACTGAATAGTGAATTCAAGGTACGCATTTAAATACAGCGTACCTTGCATTCCTATTGGCTGATTTGATTCTTCAAATTCAAATCAGCCAATAGGATGAGAGCTACTGAAATCCTATTGACTGTTCAAATCGACTGTTCAAATCAGCCAATAGGATTTCAGTAGCTCTCATCCTATTGGCTGATTTGAATTTGAAGAATCAAATCAGCCAATAGGAATGCAAGGGACGCCATATTTAAATGTGTACCTTGAATTTACTATTCAGTGTACAGCGGCGATCGTACGAAGAGGATCCTCCACGCTCCATGGCTCCGCGGTTGCTGGTCCTGCTCTGTGCTCATCTCGCTTGGATAAGATGTCTGCTGCTTGGAAGAAGACTTAACCACCTGGAACAGAACCTTCTCCGGAGGACTTCAGGAACGGTGACTACCTATTTGGGGGTTAGATTTAGGGGGGGGGGTTAGATTAGGGATTTATTGGGCATTCTTAAAAGAGCTGAATGCCATTTTAAGGGCAGTAAAAAAGAGCTGAATGCCCTGTTAAGGGCAATGCCAATACAAATGTCCCTTTAGGGGCAATGGTAGTTTAGGATTTTTAAGTGTTAGGTTTTTTATTTTAGGGGATTTGCTGGGTGGTGGGTTTTACTGTTAGAGGGGGGACTTAGTATTTTTTAAGGTAAAAGAGTTGTTTAATTTAGGGCAATACCCTTAAAAAGGCCCTTTTAAGGGCTATTGGTAGTTTAGTATTAGATTAGGGGGTGTTTTTATTTTGGAGAGCTTTTTTATTTTTATAGGGATTAGGTTTAATTTTTTTATTTTTGATAATTTGGTTTATTATTTTATGTAATGTTAGAATTTTTTATTTTTTGCTATGTTAGATTAATTTAATTTTAGGTTTTCTTATTTTTAAGTAATGTTATCTTTTTTATTTTAATTGTCACTTAGCATTTTTTAATTTAGGTATTTGGGGTTAATTTAGGGGGTGTTAGGTTAGGGGACTCGGTATTTTAATTAGTTATTTGCGTTGTGGGGGGTTGGCGGATTAGGGGTTAATAGATTTATTAGGATTATTGCGTTATGTGGGTTTGGCGGATTAGGGGTTAATAGTTTTATTAGGTTTATTGTGTTGTGGGTTAATGGTGGATTAGGGGTTAATAGTTTTATTAGTTTTATCGCGCTGTGGGATAATTGCGGAATAGGGGTTAATAGTTTTATTAGGTTTATTGCGATGTGGGTTAATGGCGGATTATGGGTTAATACATTTATTAGGTTTATTGCGTTGTGAGTTAATGGCAGATTAGGGGTTAATAGTTTTATTAGGTTTATTGCGTTGTGGGTTAATGGCGGATTTGGGGTTAATAGTTTTATTAGGTTTATTGCAATGTGGGTTAATGGCGGATTTGGGGTTAATAGTTTTATTAGGTTTATTGCGTTGTGGGTTAATGGCGGATAAGAGGTTAATAGTTTTATTAGGTTTATTTCGATGTGGGTTAATAGCAGATAAGGGGTTAATAGATTAGGTTTATTGCGATATAGGTTAATGGCGGATTAGGGGTTAATACATTTATTAGGTTTATTGCAATAGGGGTTAATGGTGAATTAGGGGTTAATATAATTTATTAGTTATTGCGGTGGGGTTTGACAGTTGACAGGTAGATAAATATTGCGCATTCTTTAGGTGTTAGTTAATATTTTCAGGAAGTTACGGCAGTTACGGTGCTCATATTTTCAGCACAAGGCTTGCTGTGCCTGCCTATGTGTGGCGAAGTGAAAATGGAGTAAAATTTCTCCTTTTTCGCAGCGTAAATCCTTGAGCTGAATATGTTATACCGATTTGCGATGCGGTTCTATGTTAGCTTATGGTAGTAAAAATTGCAGGCAACGGGTGAAATATACGCGCCGCATTCATATGCGGCGCCGTATATGTGATACCAAAACCATGTAAAAACCTATATGTAATCTTGCCCCCTGAATTTAAAGCTGAGAGACTCCACTTTAAGCCCATACTCATTATTTAACTGTAACTTGAATTTATTTTAGTTAACAGGTGAAATAACAAAACTTGTGTCAGTTTCCAATTATTTTCGGACCTAACTGTATATCACATCCAAATGTTCTTCACATACAGCACAATGTTATTTTTATTTTAAATACATATTCTTATATATATACCTATATCTGTATATCTATATGTATAGATATCTAGTTTACATTATCAGATATTTATATATATATATATATATATATATACACACATATACATATACACTGTATAACACCTCCTGTTTCTCACCCTCCTACCCATTTAGATTGTAAGTTCCCACGGGAACAGGGCTCCCAATTAATCCTGTATTTGTTTGTTAAATTTTGTCTGGTGTCTCATATTGTACTGTCCTTTTATCTTTGTTACCTATGAACAGCGCTGCGGAATCTGTTGGCGCTTTATAAATAAAGAATAATAATAATAATAATAATAAAAATTACCTTTTTTTTATGTGAAGAACATAGGAACGTAAAATATGTGTAACGAGCTTCATGTTTTGCTCTTTAGGTCTAACATAGTGTCGGGTTTGCGCACATAAAGAATTAGTCATCTCAAAGCACGTTCTCAAAATATTACATATAGAATTTTTACAAATATTTTAAATTATTTTACATACTGTAAAAAAATCTTAATAATCCATAGAATATATATATATATATATATATATATACATTTATTTTTCTTACAGTATGTATAAAAAAATGTAATAATTATTATTAATATTTTTTAATATCTTATATGTAATTATTCAATAACGCTCTTTAACCCCTTAGTGGAACAGAGAATTGTTTTCGGGGGCGCTCAGTAAGCTCAGAACGTTAGAGATATGGGTATGATCACATTAATAATAGGGACCTTAATAAGGGTGTTCCCAAATGATTATATATTTGGACTTTTTAGTTTGTTGTTTCAAAATTATTAAAGGATAAAATCACTCTTTTTTTATCTTTTATTGAAAAATATTCCTCTTTTTATTTATTCGTGTTTGTTATAAATTAGCAAAATGGTTGTAAGGTTCTTTACTGATTTGGAATATATGAGACAATAAATGTGAGTCCTAATATTTATCAATTGTACTGTACCCAAATTAGTTTAAAAAGTGACAAATTCCAACACTTCCGGACTTTCAATTAAAAGCCTCTATGTTTGTAATATAGTTAAACTTGGTACGTATTTTCTGACTAATAATATAGTGAAAAAAACATGATGATATGTGCCAATTTTTTAAAAAAACTTTTACTTGTTAATAAAAACGTTTACATATAAAAAAACATAAAATACAAAAATATACAATATGCAGATTTTCCACTGAAATCTTAACAGAATTGCTGCTTTAAACCATACAACTCAAATTTCTTCTGTAGAAACCTGTGATATGCATAGACATTTAAAATATATTGCTAAGCTTAAAACTTTATACAAGTGCTTTCATATACTTTTGCTTTAAGGAAATGGCTTCTATGTATTCCCACTGAACTAATAATTAAAGGACGGTCTATCGTTGCCACCTTTAATTAACCAAAAAGGTATTAATTTCAAGATTGTATAGTCTTTTTTAGCAAGTGGTAATCTTGTTGCAATGCCTCTTATTTTGACATATGTAACTTTGCGTGTCTCTTAGAAATGGAAAGTCTCTCCAAATGTAACAATTATACAAAAGTCTCTCCTAATGCATTTCTTTAGTAGTGGCCAACTACTGGATACTTAAATCGCCTTTTAGGACTTGCTTTAGGGAGGTATATTAAATGATTGTTATACGATTGGTACCTTTGGTAGACTCTGTTGTAATCCTGCCATGCAGGTAGTCTTACCGTTCCTTCAAGCAATCTTCCCTCAGGAGCTTGTTGTTTGTCGGTACGTTATAACAGTCAGACTTTATTCCAGGTAGATGTTTTCAGACTTGCGCAAGTCTCTTATCCCTTAGACCGGATTATTTCCCCTGCTCTTAGTACAGAGTGTACACAGGGGAACAGGTATCTTTACTTTTTACTTTCAGGTGTTTGTTTCTTTTTCACGGCAATCCTTTTCTTTCAGGAAAAGACCTTTAGCTGCTATAATTCTTATACACAGCGTCAAACCACCTTGTATTTGCTCCAAACACAGTATCCTCCAAACACAGCTTCAATCGGTTTCACCCTAATTGCGGGCTTTTTCAAGATGCTCAGAAAAGGATTTAATTATTAGTTCAACAACTAGAAAAACTAATTGTATAAGGAATACAATAGGATTCACAGCAGAGATTACCACAAATTTAGTATCATATAAACTCCAAGTAGAGGATTCAGATAAGAATTATATTATGTATTTAAAATGTTCCATATCATTCATACCTTTATATCTTTATTAATGTACCTAGGAACCAACATTCACACAAAAGTAGCGAAGAAAAAGTTAAAAACACTTAAACCCAGTCTTAAATGGTTAATTTGCTGACAAATCATAAGATTTACAAGTGCCTGCTGGCCAATATCTGAAGTGAGCTAAGCCCTTACAATCCAAGGGCTGATTAACTTTTAACTTTTAATCTAAGCAGGCACCAAAAGAGCGATTATTGGAGAGCAATATCTAGTTTAGACAAGGGTAAGCAGATTAAAACGGCAGACAGGAGAGACAACGCTACTCCTGCTGGACCCCTGACGCGCGTTTCACAGAACGCTTCCTCAGAGGGGGTGCGGGCCGCCGCTACTCGGCGTTACTTGAGATCCTGTTGAGCCCACCTTCCTAACATAATAGGTTGCCCATTATCGATGCAGAGTATCTAATTTGTTCTTAGATCCGTCAGTCAGTGCTGTCAATTCTGACGTATGAGATCTCATCATGTGACCGAGGGGCGTGAATGGTAAGGCGTGTCTTCAGTAACAGTTAACCAATCACAGCAGTACTTACACGCCCCTCGTACATAACTATATATTTTAACATACATTTTAAATGTCTATGCATATCACAGGTTTCTACAGAAGAAATTTGAGTTGTATGGTTTAAAGCAGCAATTCTGTTAAGATTTCAGTGGAAAATCTGCATATTGTATATTTTTGTATTTTATGTCTTTTATATGTAAACGTTTTTATTAACAAGTAAAAGTTTTTTTTTAAAAATTGGCACATATCATCATGTTTTTTTCACTATATTATTAGTCAGAAAATACATACCAAGTTTAACTATATTACAAACATAGAGGCTTTTAATTGAAAGTCCGGAAGTGTTGGAATTTGTCACTTTTTAAACTAATTTGGGTACAGTACAATTGATAAATATTAGGACTCACATTTATTGTCTCATATATTCCAAATCAGTAAAGAACCTTACAACCATTTTGCTAATTTATAACAAACACGAATAAATAAAAAGAGGAATATTTTTCAATAAAAGATAAAAAAAGAGTGATTTTATCCTTCAATAATTTTGAAACAACAAACTAAAAAGTCCAAATATATAATCATTTGGGAACACCCTTATTAAGGTCCCTATTATTAATGTGATCATACCCATATCTCTAACGTTCTGAGCTTACTGAGCGCCCCCGAAAACAATTCTCTGTTCTATTTTACATTTTCTCTGTCCAGGAGGAGGACAGTATTTCGGGTAGGCAAAAACGTTTTAAGTCCAGCGCTATATACACTATAAACCTTTTAGAATTCGATTTTAACCCCTTAGTGACCACAGTACTTTTCCATTTTCTTTCCGTTAAAGACCAGGGCTTTTTTTTACATTTCTGCAGTGTTTGTGTTTAGCTGTAATTGTCCTCTTACTCATTTACTGTACCCACACATATTAAATACCGTTTTTCTTGCCATTTTTAAAGATACCCTTATTTTCATCATATCTTATAATTTACTATAAAAGTTTTTATAAAATAGGATGAAAAAATAGAAAGAAAAAAAAACTTTTTCTAAATTTGACCCCCCAAATCTGTTACACATCTACAACCACCAAGAAACCACCCATGCTAAATAGTTTCTAAATTTTGTCCTGAGTTTAGAAATACCCAATGTTTACATGTTCTTTGCTTTTTTTGCAAGTTATAGGCCAATAAATACAAGTAGCACTTTGCAATTTCCAAATCTTTTTTTTTTCAAAATTAGCGATAGTTACATTGTAATACTGATATTTGTCAGGAATCCCTGAATATCTCTTCACATGTATATTTTTTTTTAGTAGGCAACCCAAAGTATTGATGTAGGTCCATTTTGGTATATTTCATGCCACCATTTCACCGCCAAATGTGATCAAATAAAAAAAATCATTAACTTTTTCACAAACTTTAGGTTTCTCACTGAAATGATTTACAAACAACTTGTGCAATTATGGCACATATGGTTGTAAATGCTTCTCTGGGATCCCCTTTGTTCAGAAATAGCAGACATATATGGCTTTGCCATTGCTTTTTGTTAATTAGAAGGCCGCTAAATGCCGCTGCGCACCACACTTGTATTATACCCAGCAGTGAAGGGGTTAAAGAGACATAAAACAGGTTGAGATCTGTGCATATCCTTAAAGGGCTAATTAAGTAAAAATTGTTTCCATAAACAAATTGTTGAAAAAAATAAGCAAAATTAGTTACAAAGCCATGCTGTCTGGAGCAGTCAGCTCCACCCACCTTTATCAGTGTTTAGACACAGGCATTGTATTTCAACTGAGTTCACTGTTTATAGGCATGCTCCAGTAGATAATCCCTATGCACTTTTGCATTCTACCAAAAACAACAATAGATATAGATACAGCCATAGAAGGAAATGTGTGGGGAGAGTTAGAGCTTTACAATTCGGAAACTAAAAAGAAAGGGCTAATGGCGAGGCACTGCAGTATAAATTTGCAGGTAAAGTAATTAAAGTACATATAATTAGATTTTGTCTCTATCCCAACTTGTTTTATGTCCCTTTAATTAGGTAGCTTGTAGGGTTAATTTTGCCTTTAGTGTAGTGTAGTAGACAACCCAAAGTATTGATCTAGACCCATTTTGGTATATATCATGCCACCATTTCACTGCCAAATACAATCAAATAAAAAAAATTGTTAACTTTTTCACCAACTATTGGTTTCTCACTGAAATGATTTACATAATTTGCAATTATGGCACAAATTGTTGTAAATCCTTCTCTGGGATCCCCTTTAGCAGACATATATGGTTTTGGCATTGCTTTTTGGTGATTAGAAGGGCGCTAAATGCCGCTGCGCACCACACTTGTATTATGCCCAGCAGTGAAAGGGTTAATTAGGTAGCTTGTAGGTAGCTTGTAGGGTTAATTTTAGCTTTAATGTAGAGATCAGCCTCCCACCTGACACATCCCACCCCCTGTTCCCTCCCTGACACCCCTCAAACAGCTGTCTTCTCTCCCCCACCTCACAATTGTCACCGTCATATTAAGTATTGGCAGAAAGTCTGCCAGTGCTAAAATAAAAGGCATTTTATATATATATATATATATATATATATATATATATATATATTATGCAGTGTTGGATCCCCCCTTTGCCCCCAACCTCCCTGATCCCCCCCCAAACAGTTCTCTAACCCTCCCCCTTTCTACCTATTTTGCCAGTACTCAGTTTAGTAAAAATTTGTCTTTTTTAAGGAGATTTATAAAATACCCCATTTTTCTGTAGTGTAGCTGCCCCCCCTCAATACCCTTCCCCCCTACCCCTCCCAGATCCCTTTCCCAACATGTATTTTTTATTTCTCTCCCCCCTCTCCCTCCTTCTCCTTCCCATATACTGTACATTAAAAGTCTCAGCACTAATCGGGCTCGCTCCCGTCCTCTCGCGCTCACTTCAACAACAGGATCCGGAACTGCCTCCAGCGATGGGCCGCCCACCTGCCTACCTACTATGGCTCCCACCCACCAACGATCGGCACCATTGCTGGCCAATGCAGAGAGGGCCACAGAGGGTATTGCAGGATGCCTCAATATCGAGGCATCACTGCAATGCCCTGAAAGAGGATGGAAGCGATCACCATCTCTTGGTCACGTCCTTGGTCATTATCTGACACTTTTTGTAGGACGTGCCTGGCAAGTCCTCTGTTGTTAAGGGGTTAACATTACTAATCCTTTATGTGCGCTAACCAGACACCAAGTTAGACCTAAAGTGGCAAACACGAAGTGTGTTACACATATTTTACATTCCTATGTACTTCACATAGAAATCGTTTTTCATTTTTAATATTAATTATATATATATATATATATAATGTTAATGTAAAATAGATATCTATACCTTTATATCTATATGAAATACACTGTCACAATATTCTAAGTTCTGTGGTTAGCGTGCATTAGGTTTCACTCACGAGCAAACTTTTTACTTTCAACTTATGATATGCACTTTACTTGACTCGTGCAAAGAGCTTACTTCTAGTGAAGTTTACACTTGAGACAAAATGCTAAATAGTACCCCACTTGTAATCTGGCCCTTGGTCAGATATTAGAAGTTGTTGGTTAAATGTTTAACCAAAGCATTTTTTATCACATCCGATTCCTATATAGAGCACCCTTTACTTTCAATTGCAAGTGGAAGTGGTACACTCGCTGCAATTGTATTATAAGTTGCCAGTTAATTGTTGCACCTGCAAGCAATACTATATAAATCTTCATTTACGGCATTTGAAATATTAGTATTAAGTATTAATGTTTGCTATTGTACATTCAAATACACAGTAAAATGCTATAGACATAAATGAATGGATGACAATTAAAGCTAAATTAAATTTAAAACGAAGAGTTAAATCTTCAGGGGGACGGTTAAAGAGATAACTATATAATAATAAAAAAGTTAAATACAAAAAATACCTAAAGGAAACAGGTCTATTAAAACTTCTTCAAGTAGGTTTTCAAATGAATTTTAGTTTAGAGACCTTCATGGAAGCAAATTATGTGCTCTTAAAAGAGAAAGTTATACATGACAAATAATTTAATATTGATATTTCAGTGTAGTTTTTTTCCACTTGACTAATAATATTAATTCATGAAAACACACAAAAACAAATTTGGCTAACTGTCAAAAATGTATTTTCACATTGATTGGAATACCAATGTCAAATTTTCCCCATGCAAGATTCAGAGTAAGTTTTTGTGGCACAAATTAGTTATTGTGGGTTTTTTCATTATTTTTAAATGGTTTTGAATTTTAAAAAACCCAGTGAAAAATCTAAACAATGCATTTCATACTGCAATTGGCTGGGGGAATTTGTTGGCAGAGTGTAAATAAACAATATATATTTATATATATGTGCGTGTGGATAGATAAATAGATAGTTCGAAATACAAATAGATAGATAGATATACGTATATATGCACTAGTGGAGATATGCTCTAAAAATTTATTAAAATGTTATAACAGAAAACACAATGCCTATTTCACAGCTGTTGTTATCTGTAATCTAACACTCTCATCTGTATCAAATAAAGGGAGAGGTCTACAAGCTTCATAACGTGTGAAAATAGTAGGGCTTTAAATTAACACTGGTGAGTACTTTGTTAACTTTAACATTTATTATTCATATATAGAAATTCCATCCATCTACTGGAAAGGTTTTTCCAAATAATCAACTGCTCAATGAAACTAGGTCATGAATTATTAAGCCTAAATACCATCACTGCCGAAGAGCCCTTCTCTTGTCTTCCAGTCTCCCGAAAAGTCCATTGGAGCTGATTTTTTATTTTGTGCCGTTCTAGTACTTTTATCCTCTCTAAGAGAACTCTGAGATTACATACTAGATTACATTACTGTACTATATCTTGTCTCTCATATCCACTTGCCATATGGCCACTATTGATTTGAAAGTTTAAAAAAACAAAACAAAAAACAAAACCACCCGGAAGCTATTTCTGGAGCTAAAGGAATTTGCTCAAATTTCAGAAGAATGCCTAATATGCAAAAGTCAAGTTAAAGTAATAGTAAACACCTTGACATTTTTATATAAATGAAATGTAATGAAACAGCTTTGAAATATACTTTAATTACTTATTTTGCACCGTTTTAATGAAATTTAGCTCTGAAAATCAGCCTAACCCTGATACACATCTTCCCCTAATTGGCCTTAACTGATAACAACTGCAAAAGAATGCATTTTATACAAACATTGTGACAGTGGCTAAACTTGTTGCCTGTTGTCTTAAAGGGACAGTCTAGTCCAAAACAAACTTTCATTACTCAGATAGGGCATGTCATTTTAAACAATTTTCCAATTTACTTTTATCACCAATTTGTCTTTGTTCCTCTGGTATTCCGATCAGCCAATAGAATGCCAATAGAATGCAAGCTCAATCTGATTGGCTGATTGGATCAGCCAATCGGATTGAACTTGAATCTGATTGGCTGATTCAATCAGCCAATCAGATTTTTCCTACCTTAATTCCGATTGGCTGATAGAATCCTATCAGCCAATCGGAATTCAAGGGACGCCATCTTGGATGACGTCATTTAAAGGAACCTTCATTCGGTGAGTAGGCATCGGTTGAAGAGGATGGATCCGCGTCGGCTGGGAAGAAGATGGCTCCGCTCCGGATGGATGAAGATAGAAGATGCCGCTTGGATGAAGATATCTGCCGGTCCGGATGTCCTCTTCTGCCAGGATAGGATGAAGACTTCTGCCGGTCTGGATGTCCTCTTCTGCCCCATCGGATGAAGACTTCGGCCCGGCTGGGTGAAGACGACTCAAGGTAGGGAGATCTTCAGGGGGGTAGTGTTAGGTTTATGTAATTGTAGGTAATTTATTTAATTAATTTAATGATAGTGTAGTGTTAGGTTTAATTGTAACTTAGGTTAGGATTTATTTTACAGGTAATTTTGAAATTATTTTAACTAGGTAGCTATTAAATAGTAAATAACTATTTAATAGCTATTGTACCTAGTTAAAATAAATACAAAGTTGCCTGTAAAATAAATATAAATCCTAAAATAGCTACAATATAATTATTCGTTATATTGTAGCTATATTAGGGTTTATTTTACAGGTATTTAGTTTTAAATAGGAATACTTTAGTTAATAAGATTTAATTTATTTCGTTAGATTAAAATTATATTTAATTTAGGGGAGTATTAGGGTGAGGGTTAGATTTAGCTTTAGGTGTCGGCGATGTTAGGAGCAGCAGATTAGGGGTTCATAGGGATAATGTAGGTGGCAGCGATGTGCGGTCGGCAGATTAGGGGTTAAAAATATTTATTTTAGTGGCGGTGATGTGGGGGGACCTCGGTTTAGGGGTACATAGGTAGTTTATGGGTGTTAGTGCACTTTAGAGCACTGTAGTTAAGAGCTTTATATACCGGCGTTAGCCCATAAAGCTCTTAACTACAGCCTTTACATGGGCAGTAGGAGTCTTGTCGGTAGAGGGTGTACCGCTTACTTCAGCCAAGACTCTAAATACCAGCGTTAGGAATATCCCATTGAAAAGATAGGATACGCAATTGGCGTAAGGGGATCTGCGGTATGGAAAAGTCGCGGCTTGAAAGTGAGGGGTACACCTTTACCTGGCCGACTCTAAATACTAGCGGGCAGCCAAAAGCAGTGTTAGGGCCCCTTAACGCTGCTTTTGACGGCTAATGCAGAACTCTAAATCTAGGCGAATGTAAATGTCGTATAACTGAAAGATGTTATGGGATAGGCAAGGTGTCCATACACGGACACTGGTGTCTGTGACTAGCCCTTGCAGTGTCTGCCACAACCTTAGTATATCTTATCTTTCTGATTAAATAATAGGAATAACAAAAAATATGTAGTGTGAATAAAGTTAGTGGCTTTTCAAGAGACTGCTAGCAATATTGGGTGATAAGTTATGGAATAAATAAAGCCTGAGTGAAATACTAGATGTGTATCTGCATCTGTTTAATAACACCCATATACAAATATACAAAGACACATTAGTGACACTGGCACATGCGTATAGCCTGACAAGGGCTCGTTATAGGGACAGTGGTATCTGCATCAGTATAATAACACCCAGCTCTATATAATGACACAGTAGTGACACTGGAACATGGGTATAGCCAGAGGAGGGCTGGTTATAGAATCAGTGGTATCTGCGTCAGTATAATAACACCAAGCACTATATAATGACACAGTAGTGACACTGGCACATGGGTATAGCCAGAGGAGGACTGGTTATAGGATCAGTGGTATCTGCATCAGTATAATAACACCCAGCGCTATATAATGACACAGTAGTGACACTGGCTCATGGGTATAGCCAGAGGAGGGCTGATTATAGGATCAGTGGTATCTGCATCAGTATAATAACACCAAGCACTATATAATGACACAGTAGTCACACTGGCACATGGGTATAGCCAGAGGAGGGCTGGTTATAGGATCAGTGGTATCTGCATCAGTATAATAACACCCAGCGCTATATAATGACACAGTAGTGACACTGGCTCATGGGTATAGCCAGAGGAGGGCTGATTATAGGATCAGTGGTATCTGCATCAGTATAATAACACCAAGCACTATATAATGACACAGTAGTGACACTGGCTCATGGGTATAGCCAGAGGAGGGCTGGTTATAGGATCAGTGGTATCTGCATCGGTATAATAACACTCAGCTCTATACAATAACACAGTAGTGACACTAGCTCATGGGTATAGCCAGAGGAGGGCTGATTATAGGATCAGTGGTATCTGCATCAGTATAATAACACCAAGCACTATATAATGACATGTATTACATGTAGGGCCTGCAAATATAGCAACAAAAGCACACAAATATACATCCCAAACATAAAAGATTTTTTTAAAATTAATGGTATCATCAGATGTTCCCAAAAAGGAATTGTTTATCTAATAAAGTGTTCATGTGATCTATTTTACATTGGAGAGACCACTAGGATGCTGAGGGACCGCATCAGAGAGCACCTATGTAATATAGAGAAGGGTAACCTTGACACACACCTATATAAACATTTTAGGGAGGTCCATGACAATAATTTAAGACATTTTAAATACTGGGGTATATGCACAGTTAAGGGAAACTGGAGAGGAGGAAATTTTGAACAAAAACTCCTAAGAAAGGAATCAGAGATAATATACAAGCTAGATATCCTTTATCCAAGAGGACTAAACTCAGAAATAGATTTGTCCCCTTTTCTGGGGACCTAAATAAACATATTTCGTTGTATGAAAAATTATATATTTTAATGGATTTTAATGTTAATAAATGGATCCATTATAGGTAGTGCCATACAAAAATTATTTTAGTTAGACCTCCATATTAAAGTTTTTAATATATTTTTTCACACACCTATATATTTAATGTAATCATTTTAACTCTATTTATAATAGTTAAATATCCTCTATTTATATAATCAATGTAATGCTTTTAAACCTTATAATAGGTAAATATGTTGATTGTAGACTTTTTAATAATATATTATTTGGAAAACATTGTGATATATTCATTGTAACTACAATAACCATTTGCCACCCTTTAACACCAAACTATATACCACCTTATAGTGAAAATTACCTGGGAACTATTTCATTTATACACAAAGGCATAGACAATAATGGTATTCCACCTTAAATGAAAATCCACCTTAAGGAGAAGACAATTAAACATTCAGTCAATGAAAGCAAAGGAACAGATTTTTAAACTGGAGTTCAAGGATCAGCTGTCTATCTTGAAAAAGCCCAGAGGAACGGGTGAAACGCGTAGAAATAACAGCTGATTATCCTGTCAAAAGAACGAACCTTTTCTGCTTAACTTCTAAACTAGGTACCTAGCTGATACACGCTAAGTGCGGGACTTTTCTTTTGTGGAACAAAGCATATACACACAAGCACACAACAACAGTGATTATCGGGCTTCTGAGCCTTTTACAAGACTACAGCCGTGCTGGGAGGACAGACCTGCTACAGACGCAGGTAAATACCAGACACAGATTATCGGGCATCTGAGCCTCCCACAAAACCCCAACCGTGCTGGAAGGACATACCTGCAACAGACGCAGGTAATACCAGACACAGATTGGATTACGATAGTCATGGACACACGACAAGACACTAAAGGTAACAATTTGTTTTTTTGAGCAGTCAGCGGATCGAAAATTGTACCGTAAGAACAGACCTGCTGGATGCAGGTAAGATCAGCCCCTGACTTTTGAAACAGACCGACTAAGTTACAAAATAGAGAGCGGGGAAAGTGCCCTATTATTGTGGCTTTGTGAACTTGGTCATCTTTGGCTGTTTTCTAAACAAGGATATCTTCTATTATCCTGGGATCGTTTTCAATACTACATATGTCTATTAGTATGTCTATTAGTATGTCTATTAGTAAAGTATTTGAAGTTTTATCTATGCCTTTTTAATTATCAATATTGATATAAATTGAGACATTGTTTTTTTCTGGAATAACCTAACGTACACTTGAAATGGATTTCCATAACGGACATTAAGGTGGCAAATTGGTACAATTGGGGAGACATCCCTATACTGCATTCAAGTGTATTTTCAATATTTTATTAGTACATCACATAATTCTATTGATTTTATGTCAGACAATACATAATTTTATAATATTAACTCAGTGCTTCCAATATTTGTTTATATTTAAGATAATTTTATATACATTATATACCTAATAAATAGGTGTGGTGTTTTATCCAGCTTTTTTAGCGCCATTCCGACCCTTTTATAATTTCTTTAATGCTATGGAGAGGCAGGTACAGGAATGCTTCTCTCCATTGCAGTACATGGGTCAAAGGAAAAGCTGTGCTGCAGCGCCACCTGTGTTCTGTCAATATATTAGCAGCAAAAATTGGGACCAATAGGAGGCACCCCTCTTAATGCCTCCTATCAAGTGAAGGATATATAGAATAATCAGATGGAGGATGCAGTGAGCGGGGTCATGTGACACAACTGGAAGCTGAGGTAACCTAAGAACAGATGACACCAAGCAGAAGAGTAAAGTAATAGAATCTTGTGATTCACAAATTGTGTTCCGATACAGCTCATTAACAGGGGGGACAGTAAGTGAGCATAACCCAATACTGACAGGAAGTCAAAGGGTCAATTCAAATTTAAATCTACAATTTAAAACCCAGAGTTTGAAGCTAAGTGTGCAGTGTCCACATTATTTAAATTAAAGTTTTTGACATTTTATATTGCTAAGCCTCCCCTTTTCATGGTTATTTGATTTAATTAGGTACAAACTCCATATATGTTATGTCTGTTCAGTCAGAGGATGCAGTATCTATTTTTCTTTTTCTCTGTGTCTCCATTTATTTAAAGACTGCTGTTAACTTGTAATTCACAAATCAATTGAAAGCTGTTGCATTATGTTTTAAATATGTTCTGCTTTTATACAAGTTTATATTAATAAAAAGGAGATAATGAGTCATTTAAAAAATATATGTAATTATTGCAGTTAAATGTTTTTAGAAATAATGCCACTGTAAAGTAGCTGGTTAAACACATAGTAAAAGGGAGACATTTAAAATTAAAGTTTCATGATTGAGGTAGAGCATGCTATTTTAATAGACTTTTCTAGTTATTTATATTTTGAGAATTAGCATCAACTATTACTGGCCCCATGTCAGCAAATCAAATTAGTTTTTGAAAGGAACATGAAAGTCATAATTCCATTTACGTCATTCAGATAGAAATTGCACACAAAAAATAAATAAATAAACTTTCTATTTTACTTTTATTATTATGTACTTCATTCTTTTGGTATCATTTGATGTCCTTTGTTGAAGAGCATACCTAAGTGGCTGTGCACGTGCGTTTCTTGAACACCATACTGCAGCAGCAGTTGTGTTGGCAGTATTGATAACTTGTCCTTTGTGTAAAATTTGTATGGTAAATTATTTCGATTTTTACAATACAGTAGTGAGTAGAGAAGAGATTGTGTATCATTCTTATTGCTTAGTAACTGGCACTGTGCCACAGAATTGTGTGAGTGTGTATGTGAGCAGAGTGGGTGTGGGTGTCAGTGAGCAGAGTATGTGTGCTTTATTCTCCAGGTAATCAATACATTTCCGATGATCTGGTGCTTTAGTGCAGTGTTTCTCAACAATGGTCCTCAAGTACCCCCAACAGGCCAGGTTTTCATTATAGCTGAATCAGTGCACAGGTGAAGTAATCAGCTGATCAGTAACTCAGTGGTTACTAACTTGCTCTCACCTATCACCTGATTATGTCACCTGTGCACTGGTTCAGCTATCATTTAAACCTGCCCTGTTGGGGGTACTTGTGGCCCTCTGTACATGTGTTTCTCCGTCATATCATATCTAGTGCCTCACCAGCCTCTGACCTCACTGCACGTCACTGATATATATACATACAGTATCTCACAAAAGTGAGTACACCCCTCACATTTTTGTAAATATTTTATTATATCTTTTCATGTGACAACACTGAAGAAATGACACTTTGCTACAATGTAAAGTAGTGAGTGTACAGCCTGTATAACAGTGTACATTTGCTGTCCCCTCAAAATCACTCAACACACAGCCATTAATGTCTAAACCATTGGCAACAAAAGTGAGTACACCCCTAAGTGGAAATGTCCAAATTGGGCCCAAAGTGTCAATATTTTGTGTGGCCACCATTATTTTCCAGCACTGCTTTAACCCTCTTGGGCATGGAGTTCACCAGAGTTTCACAGGTTGCCACTGGAGCCCTTTTCCACTCCTCCATGATAACATCACGGAGCTGGTGGATATTAGGGACCTTGCGCTCCCCCACCTTCCGTTTGAGGATGCCCCACAGATGCTCAATAGTATTTAGGTCTGGAGACATGCTTGGTCAGTCCATCACATTTACCCTCAGCTTCTTTAGCAAGGCAGTGGTCTTCTTGGAGGTGTGTTTGGGGTCATTATCATGTTGGAATATTACCCTGCAGCCCAGTCTCCGAAGGGAAGGGATCATGCTCTGCTTCAGTATGTCACAGTACATGTTGGCATTCATGGTTCCCTCAATGAACTGTAGATCCCCAGTGCTGACAGCAAAAATAATCTCAGTCACTCCCACCACCATGCTTGACTGTAGGCAAGACACACTTGTCTTTGTACTTCTCACCTGGTTGCCGTCACACACCATCTGAACCAAATAAGTTTATCTTGGTCTCTGTAATCCATGTCCTTAGTCTGCTTGTCTTCAGCAAATTGTTTTGCGGGCTTTCTGTAGAAGAGGCTTCCTTCTGGGATGACAACCATGCAGACCAATTTTATGCAGTGTGTGGCGTATGGTCTGAGGACCTGGTCTGAGGAAGGGATACTTTGTCTCCGAAACATTACAATAAATGTTTGATGTTTGAAAAGACCAGTGAGTGCAAGTTTTTGCTACTATTATATATATATATATATATATATACACACACAGTATATCACAAAAGTGAATACACCCCTCACATCTTTGTAAATATTTTATTATATCTTTTCATGTGACAACACTGAAGAAATTACACTTTGCTACAATGTAAAGTAGTGAGTGTACAGCCTGTATAACAGTGTAAATTTACTGTCCCCTCAAAATCACTCAACACACAGCCATTAATGTCTAAACCGTTGGCAACAAAAGTGAGTACACCCCTAAGTGGAAATGTCAAAATTGGGCCCGATTAGCCATTTTCCCTCCCAGTGTCATGTGACTCATTACTGTTACAAGATCTCAGAAGTGACTGGGGAGAAGGTGTGTTCAGTTTGGTGTTATCACTATCACACTCTCTCATACAGATACAAAATATGTTTTTTTTTTAGCACACCTTACAAAAAGTTTAAATACACATCTTTGGGAGTGCTGCCAATATGACCCAGTAATTACACAAACAAAAAGGTATCAGCGCACATCCATTTTCAAAAGCACAACATATTTTTTGAACTGCTGCAAAAAAATGCCTGCAAACAACATCAAGAGACAACTATTCTTTTTAAATAAAATTGGGATCTTAGTCACACAATATGGCCATATTTTGCTTAGCCAGTCACCACTTACAAGGTACCCCAATATAGACTGGTCCTTACACTAAAAAGCAGGAATGGTTCAGCCCTCTGTGGCAAAACGACTGTAGTGTTAGGACCAGTCTATACTGGGGCACCTTGTAAGTGGTGACTGGCTAAGCAAAATATGGCCATATTGTGTGACTAAGATCCCAATTTTATTTAAAAAGAATAGTTGTCTCTTGATGTTGTTTGCTGGCATTTTTTTGCAGCAGTTTAAAAAATATGTTGTGCTTTTGAAAATGGATGTGCGCTGATACCTTTTTGTTTGTATATATCAGTATGGATATATATACTGTATGTGTGTGCGTTTGCGTGTGTGTGTGTATGTATGTATATATATATATATATATATATATATATATAAACTATTTAAAGTATTTCTATTTTATATTTAAAAAGTAGCTTTTAAAATTTATATGGTTTATGACTTGGTGGATATTATATATATATATATATATATATATATATAATAGTTGCCAACAGTCAATTTCTTGGCTTCCTGTACCTGTCTTTTAACCCCTGGGCCTTCTTTCTGCCATGATTTCGCTAACAGTGGCAAGATTGTGCTATTTCTGCATGTTTCACGAGATGGGAAGTGCAGAAATAGCAGTACAGAAAGACTGATGCAGAGAGAGAAACTCTGTGTCCCTCTCTGCATTAGGTAGCGGAGGTGCCTTTTGTTGGTGCTGTGGTAGGGTCAGGAGGGAGGTGGGTGGGAGGCCCATCATTGGAGGGGGTAGGAACGGGCTGGAGGAAGTGGAAAAGGGTGGGACAGCTACACTGCAGAAACAAAACAATGAGGCCCTGATATTCAAAGATTCTCTAGCTTGGAGAGAAATTGTAGTTCAGACTTCTCAAAGGCTGAACTCACTGAATTTCTAAAACAAAAAGGGCGCAACTCTCCAGCACTACGAGATCTCTCTCATTTATTTATGTAAAGCAGAGACAAGCCCAGTGCATTATATGAGAGTTTTGTTACACTTACACTTTGTGCATTGTATTTTATATTACTATACATTTCTGATTGGGTCCTTTCAGTATTATTGCATTTAAGCTTTGCACTTTCTCATTTATATTTTAATACATTTAATTTTTTATCTAGCAGTGATTTTACACATTCTGATTATGCTTTGAAAGTTTATTGTGTTACTTTAATAATTTAGGATCATACTTTGTATTTTATCCAGTAGTGGATCTACTCAACAGAGAGCCCTGGTGCAAGATTTTTTGGGCCCCCCAAAGGTAACGTAGTAAAAAGCTAAGGTAATAAAATACATTCTGCTCTGAATAATGATTTTGAGGATAGATAGATAGATAGATAGAACTGTTACTTGCACTAATAAAAGGCTCCCCTGCATTAGGATTGTACACATTCTGCAAACACCTATGCAGTGGCATCACTAGGGTTGGTGTCACCCGGTACAGTAACTCATGGTGTCAAACCCCCTAGCTGGAAAGAGAACAGGGTAGGATACAGCTCAGCACCGTGAGGAAGAAGGAAACTGAATCTGGCTATGCACATTGTGTATACTATGCAAAGTCTAGTGTGTAGACGGATTATGTTTTTTCCTACATACATACACAGAAAGTCATACAGAGACACAGACAAATACAAACATACTCAAACACACAGAGAGACAGACACACTGACACACAGAGACAGTGAGACACACACACAAAGACGCAGTGACACACAGATATATACATACAGAGACACAATGACAAACACAAACTCAGCTTCTCTATCTACCATGGGGAGATGGTAGAGAAGGGAAAGGTTGCAAGAACTCTGGGGATTGGCTGCCAAAGCTACAGAAGCCTGGCTGGGAAATTTAAATATTCAGTGGTAGGGAACTTCCGGGCAGCGGCCATGAACAGTCGCATTGCTGCATGCTTCTACAGCTTTTCACTAAAAACTTTGAAAACTCATCCTTTAACTGACTGATCCATGTCAAATTTTATGAGAAATGATTTATATCTTGAAAGCCACAGTTAGTGTGCCTGAAACCACGAGAATTGCTGCTGACATTGGCGCCGATACAAGATCTTGGCCTTCAATATAACCCAGGCAGGGTGCCCTTGGCCCTGTCGTTAAGCAGTGCTATGTTTGCTTTGCCTAAGAAACTCCCTACTCCTGAGGTTATACAAGCACCGTGAGCGCAACCACAAATCCTTACCTATTCTGCTGACCTAAAGAATTCAATAGAGGGTCGATATGGACATGGAGAAGGCTGCTATCTTTTTAGAGGTGCTGCACAATCTCCTGGAGGAACACCACGTGGCCCTTGCTGAAAAGCTAAACATGGCGTTTAAACCTGAAGCCCTGCAAATATCCCAGCAACTTACGCAAATCAAGCCTGTTTTGGCAGTATGCCTAGAAAGCAGTGCATTTGGGACACCAGCGCTCCATAGCTACTCTGGTCAGTTAAGAAAAAATTAAGACACAAGCTATCACAGAGTCCGATACAGAGGATGTAATGATTACAGCTGGGATCACTGAAAGGTCTATTGCAAGCAACGCTGCCTCTTTGCAGATCAGCATTAATTGCACAGCTGTGACCCAACTAGTCTCTATACCTGTTCCGATCACTTATATACACAGGTAGGAGAGCCCTTGTCAAGGATCTGCCCCAGGACCGAGGAGACACACAATTGTGGGGAACATGCTCCTCTTCTACTTTTCTGCCCATGGGAGTCCCTTGATGTACAGAGCTGCTGTTGCTCATTTGGGAGGCTGTCCGGGATCAGAGACATTACCTTTCTGCCTTCTCATCCTTATGGCTAGCACCTCTGGAGTTTCTGCAGCTGACTGGTAAAATAGGCTACCTCCGGGGGATCCGTTCAGGAGTTGGTTAAATATAAGACATGCCCGGAGTAATGGAACTATGATACATTTTTGTTGCTCCCTTGTATTCTGTTAATATAAGATATAGTTATACTTTCATAGTGGTCCTTTGACCATGATGGTGTTTTGTTTCATGATTCATTTCATGGTTCATACCGGATTTTGCCTTTCTCTTTAACTGTACTTTTGTTTATGTGTTTATGGAGCTCGATATAGCATATTTATTTGACATAGGGACTAGCTGTAAATTTGCTGATCTAAGCTGCTTATATATTTGATCTCCACAGAATATCATATCGCGAGATAAGGGGTCCCATTACTGTTTTGTACTAAACACTGTTTCCCATAGGCTGAGTAACCCTATGTGTTTTCAATACCTACCCTACTGTTATTATAAATTTACTGCATGGCATCGCACTGTCAGCGTCCACAACGGTGTGCTTTATATGCAGCTACAAAACCATTTTTTTTACATTCTGTAGAAGATTCAGGACAATGCTCAGTCTAAGCTAACATTGATTCTGTCAGCATTTTTAACTTCAGAGTCGTTATCTTCCCAGATCTACAGCAACTTTTGATGTATATAAAATAATTTGATGACATCTACTATAGTAGCACTATAGTACTATAGTGCCCCTAAACTGTGATGATTATCCCAGATTTCTTAATTTACCTATTGTTTAGTTAGCTAGTTCTCTGTGAGAGTGTAATCATGGACCTTTTGGACCTTTTATAATGCACAGCAGTGGCCTCCTTTATATTTTATTAGTCCCCTCATTCTAGATAGGAAGTAGTATTAGATTCTCTTTAGTTTGTGATCTGGAGTGGCTAAATCTTAGACTTCTTTATCTAGTTTTATTTTTCTTATAGATACAAAAGCTTCATAACCATCTATTGCATATAGCTCCCTGAGATTACAATATATATATATATGTATATATATATATATATATATATATATATTATTCTAGCTGTGTTAAATATTATAAAGCAAAAAAGGGGAAAAAGATCACCACTGCTTAAAAAGTAAAAGGTTCATTTTATTCCAAAAATATTACAAAATACAGGACAGTAGTACCCGTATATATAGCTTAGTAGGAGCGTAGCAATAGGTGGCTTATGCGTTTCAGCATAATGCTGTAGTCATAGCCTGTTTGATTGCTAAACCCCTGAGATTAAAAGACCTGAACGGTAAAATGATTGGGTATCAGGTGCTCCTCCCCTAGCCATTCTTAATTGTCAGCCTGTGTAATGCTTGGAAAATGTCTAACGTTAACCTAAGGGATATGGGAGACTACACATAACAAGGGGATATGAAGACTTAGTTTGGTACATATTACTTAAACCAGAAAACTAATCCTCTATCAATTCCTAAAGAGGGTTGGATTAAGTACTCACAGTGAATGGTATTAATATAACATAGGTAAAGACAATTATTAGTGCTGCATATCATAGTTGTACAACTAGCCATTGGTGCAAAATTAGCAACAGCTAAATATGCTAAATATGTTAAATGAACTTACTGCATATAAAACACAGGTCCAATGACAAATAAGATGTACTGTATAAATACATTAATAATAGAATCTTTCGTATCATTGCAAAAAGTCAAACAAACAGTGAGATAGAAAAAAATTTACGATATAAAATCATACAATAGGGTGCGCTATACTGATGCACAAGAAATGTGCGTGTAAATCTGTGCTAACGTGACAAAAAAAAGGTGTTTAAAATATGATTCTAATGGTGATCGTGGATTGTGCTGTTATGTTGGTATTGGCACCTAAGTGAATATAAGCGCTAAAGAAATAAGATGTTTTTAAAGGTGTATACCTAAGAACCTGAATGAGTCTAGTTGAATAAATAAGTAACTTCACATAAGTGGTGGTGTGTACTCACAAAAACTTCATCCCAAAAAAAGTGCATACATATGAATCGAGTGATACAGTATTACATATATTGAAAATAGATAAAATATAATAAAATATTATAATATTAAAAAAATGTATAAAAAAATACAAACGATTTCACATAAAGTGCAGAGTCAATGATAGATAGGTGAAATCAACACTGTTGAAATCAATAATTCTGGAAGGCTGCTCCACTCCAAACCGGTGGTAAATCGGTTGAACTGAAAAATAGAAAACACAAAGAGAGAGCGCCTAATGGTGTAATATCGTCAAGATCAAGAGTGATACAAATATAAAAAGTATCTGCCAAATGGATACTCACAAAGAGCTTAGCACTCGCAGGTAGTGCATATAGGCGGGCTGACCTTTATACAGCAGTCAGTACGCTGAATGTGTGGAAGTCGTGTCGAACATCTGTTGTAATAGAAAAAGAACACAAAAGACCAATGGTGCAATATCGTCTGAATCCGAAATGGACACGGAAAAAGGACACAGTTTCAGCAAGATGTATACTCACAATGGAGTTGGCACTCACAAGTAGTGCATTAGGGCAGGCTGACCTTCATACAGCAGTCAGCGCGCTGGTGGTTAGTAGCTGTAGTTGGTAGCTGTAGCTGTTATCGGCTTAGGCTTGTCCTCTGCTCACCGGCGTGTGTGCTGAATACTCAGCTGTGGCTAAGCTGTTAGCTGAGGGAAGGAAATCCTCTAGGTATGACGTGAACACACCCAAAAATGCACCTGAGGCTAGTTGCAGGCTCAGAAAACACAAGGTGCATACAAAATAGTAAGTCACAGAAAAACGGGTGACTAAAATGTTTTTTTAAAAAACCAATAAGAAAAGGAAGTCAGCGGACAAAATGTTAGGTAAAAATAATCTAAAAGAGGTTTATTTAAGAGCTAAAACAACGCGTTTCTCGGCCGATAAAGCTCACTGGCCGTTTCATCAGGTAAGTGTATAGGTATAGCGGGAAAACCACATTTAAAAATACATAGGAAGGTCATGATTGGTTGTTACATCCACCAATAGATAACCAAACATTTTGTTACATTTAAAATACAATATTTCGCTGACATCCTAACAAAATACTTTCGTTACATATAATAACAAGAATGAAAATGGTGTGTACATGGAAACAATGTTAAAAAATTGTGTAATTTAAAAGCCGCAGAGGAAACATTTTGTTCTTTAGCAGGATACTAAGCAGCTCGTTATGATCCTGTCGTAATAGAGGAAATGGTCAAAAATTGTAGGGACAAATGAGGCCACAAGAACTATAGAAATGGAACATCAAATAGATAATTCTGCTGTTTTAGTAATAAATTATAGAATCTGGTCGAGTCTTCAATGTCATGTATGGGTGTAAGCCACTGTGTTATGAATGACAAAGAAATGGACATAATTAAGTATGTTGACGCTCACTGATTGAGACACAATTTATTTTGTATATATATAGTGTATGCATTTGAAATGGTATGATGGGATTCTTGTACCTGCAATACATGGTGCAATATAACTGATACTGTATACTTTGAAAAAGAAATGGCATGTATTTGGTGTGTTCTATTTTAAACTTCACACTACAGGTGGACTATTTTCTGCCTGTATAGGATATACTGATAATAGTGTAGAAAATTTAATAATATTATGTTTATTAATTAAATGCTGCCAAATCCAAGTTTGAATTCAACCCTGAAGGCCACAGAGTATTCAACTTGTGAATCCAGAAGGTTTCACGTTGTCTTAATTTAATAATTCTATTATAATCTGTTGAAGGGGGTATATAGTCTATAGGATAAAATTTGAAAATTTCAGGATTGCCCTGATGTTTATTCAGGCAATGTTCTGGTATGCTATGTTTTATCTTTTTCTTTTTGCAATTTTTACAATTGCGTAAATGTTCTCCCCACCTAGTTCTGGCTTTTCTTGAGGTACGACCCACGTATTGGGCCCCACAAATACATTCAAGGACATAAATTACAAAGATAGAATTACAATTTAAGAATTTTTTAATGGGAAAAATTTCCCCAGTTATTTTTGAGGTAAAATTTTTCATACCAGATGGTATGTATTTATAAGTATTACAGCCTCTTTTCCCACATTTGTAGACTCCTATATGACTAAGAAAATTTGTGTTATTATTGGATTTTTTGTTAGAAAAAATGTGTTTCACTTTTTTACTGGGAGCTAGCTTGCTCCTCAGAGTAGGAGCCCTGGTATATACGATTCTGGGAAAACTATCTACTAAATTTTTTAAGATGGGATCTCTAAGTATTATTGGCCAATGTTTGTTAAGAATCTGTCTTATCTGTTTATAATTATTATTGTATTGAGTGATGAACAATGGTTTTGCTGAAAAATTATCATTCTCTCTTTTTTTTATTATAGGGGTCTTATTTTTGTTGAGTAAAGTGTCCCTATCTAGGAGTCTGGCCTTGTCTCTACAGGTTATCAAAAGGTCGTTAGGATACCCTTTGTCAAGGAACCTTTGATAGATGATTTTACTCTGCAAGTCAAAGGATTCTAGCGATGAACAATTGCGTCTAATTCTTTCGAATTGACTGAAAGGGATGTTTGATAGCCAGTTGATATGATGGTTACTTTTAAAGTTTAAATAACTATTGCTGTCTACTTTCTTAAAAAATGTTTTTGAACAAAGATTTCCTGACTGGTCCCAGCTTAATGTGAGATCTAAAAAATCTATTGTCTGCTTGTTGATATCAGCAGTGAAAGACAAACCAAAATCATTCTGGTTGAGGGAAGCAGCAAACGATGTTGCTGAGGAAAGGTCCCCTCTCCATAGAAAGATCAAGTCATCAATGTAGCGGCCATAGAACACCAGACTCGCCCCAGCTGAGGAATTAAAGATGTAAATATCCTCAAAAATGCCCATAAAAATGTTGGCAAAGCTAGGGGCGAATCTGGTGCCCATGGCCGTACCTTTGACTTGCAAATAAAATAAATCCTGAAACATAAAATAATTATGTTGTAAAATGAATCTAATACATTCTATAATATACTCTTTTTGAAAGTGAGGCATATAGTGATCTTCATTTAATTTTAACAAGATTGTCTGTAAGCCTAATTCGTGAGATATGTTAGAGTAGAGAGAACTAACGTCACAGGTGATCCATATTAGGTCACCATTATTCTTAAAGTCCTTAATTTTGTTGAGTAGATGCGTACTGTCTTTGATATAGGATCTGAGGCCAACAACATGTTTCTGTAAAAAAAAGGTCAATGTAGTAAGATAAATTATATGTTAAGTTGTCTATCCCTGCGATAATTGGTCGGCCAGGGGGGTGTTTTTGATCCTTATGGATTTTTGGCAAATGATAATAATGTGCTACACTTGGGTTGCTGACTTTAAGAAAATTTCTTTCATCTTTATTTAAAATATTAAGATTGGAGCCTCTTTCAATCAATATATGATATTCTTTTAAAAAAATCGGTGTGGGATCTGTTTTTGGCCTCTGATAAGTAGTCACAAAAATCTTGTATCACTATTCCTCCTCCCTTGTCAGCGTCCCGTATGATGATATTGGGGTTGTCTGCAAGGGAGGAGACTGCCTTCCTTTCACCTTGTAATTTGTAAAAATTCTTTTTTGATGATTTTGAAGAAATTTTTTCAAGATCGTCAATTACTAAATTATGATAAATTTCAACATATTGGCTACATCCCAATGGAGGAGAGAATGATGATTTCATTTTTACGTCAGTGTGAATGACACTTTCAAAAAGTTGATCAGTAAGAGAATTTATAGAACCTTGGGTAGAGATAACCCTTTCTCCCATATTCATAATGTCAGTGAGAATGCAGATAGTATCGTTCTCTAAAAGATTATGTTTTTTTAGATTTTTTTGGGCAAAATATTTTTGCAATGATAGTTTCCTGGTAAATCTATTTAAGTCTACAAAGAGGTTGAAGATGTTATGGGGATTGGGTGGACAAAATGATAAACCCTTATGGAGGATTCTTTTTTCCTCTATGGATAAGATGTGGGACGATAAGTTAAAGATGCCCTTATCTAATTTGTTGTGTTTTTCTTTCTTGGTGGCAATACCTCTCCCTCTTGTGCCTCTTGGTCTAAATGAAAAGGTCTTTTTCTGGGATTTGGTTCTTCTATTATTGCTCTTCGTTGGTGGGGGGCATGTTCTAAAAAAGGCGAGGATGCGGAGGTAGTATTGTTTCTAGGTGTACGCTCTTTGAAAACATTGTCCTCTGTAACAGAGGACAGAGGTTGAAAACGATTCGAATGAACATATTGGTTCTGATTTGGGTTGTAATTTGTCTTGGGATAATTATCTTTATAGGTATACTGATTAGTTTGGATGGGAGAATCGTAATTCTGATAATTGTCAAATCTACTGTTCTCTCTAGATTGTCTTTTATTTCCATAATAGGAATTATCGTTATAGGTCCTATGGTTGTCATAATGATTTCTGGGTGGATAATAAGATTGGTGGGGAGATTGTTGTCTGTGCCAAGTGTCATATTGGTTGTCATTGTATCTGTTATAATATTGTACATTGTGCTGTTCCCTATCTCTGTGTATATATGTGTTAGATTTTCTGTATTGGTTTGTAGGTTTGGTATGATAATAGTTGTTTGGTTTGTAATTATTCTTATAATTCCTATTATTATTTCTATGATGAACCGTAGTCCAATTTCCACCTGGTTCAGATCTGTTTGGTCTGTGTGGGGCATTTGTCACAGTAGGTTGGTCTATGTCATATGATCTATGATCTGTATTTCTTTGACTCTCAGAGTTCTGTATTTCTGAGTTAGGAGGTTGTGTACGATTATAGCTATATATTCTATCATTAATGTAGTCCTCATTGTCCCTTACCAATTTTTTGTTTTTTGATTGGACAAGTTCCTCTTGGAATTTGTCTGTTCTTTCATACATGTTTTTCAAAAAATGATCATAATCAAAACTCTCAACGTATTTTTCTAAATCTGTTTGTATTTTTTCTATGTTTTCACTACACTGGTCAGCTAGAATACGTCTGTGTTCTATCAGAGCCTTCATTAGTTCCAAAGAGCAATCACTGAGTATTTTGTACCATTTATCCAAAAGTGCAGGATTATCTTTGAAAGAACAATGTTTTAAAATACGTAATCCTCTGGGGATTTGTTTCAGTTCAATATATTTTTCTAAAGTGGTAAGATCCCACCAATGTCTATGTTCTTTTAAAATTTCTTCTTCTAAGGAATGGAATAAACCTTTCATAGATTTAGTGGTGTCAGAATCTGATTGTAAAACAATGGTAGCTGGTTTTCCTAATAAATTGTAAGCTGCTCTAATCTTGTTTCTATCCTCTTTGGACTGCATGTTGTAACTAAAAAGTGAAATATGTTTGTTTAAATATGAATCAATGTAAACAATGTGTGAAAAAAGTGCTGCACTCCTATAAGTTGACCAACAAAAAGGAAGAAAAAAATGTACGATATAAAATCATACAATAGGGTGCGCTATACTGATGCACAAGAAATGTGCGTGTAAATCTGTGCTAACGTGACAAAAAAAAGGTGTTCAAAATATGATTCTAATGGTGATCGTGGATTGTGCTGTTATGTTGGTATTGGCACCTAAGTGAATATAAGCGCTAAAGAAATAAGATGTTTTTAAAGGTGTATACCTAAGAACCTGAATGAGTCTAGGTGAATAAATAAGTAACTTCACATAAGTGGTGGTGTGTACTCACAAAAACTTCATCCCAAAAAAAGTGCATACATATGAATCGAGTGATACAGTATTACATATATTGAAAATAGATAAAATATAATAAAATATTATAATATTAAAAAATGTATAAAAAAATACAAACGATTTCACATAAAGTGCAGAGTCAATGATAGATAGGTGAAATCAACACTGTTGAAATCAATAATTCTGGAAGGCTGCTCCACTCCAAACCGGTGGTAAATCGGTTGAACTGAAAAATAGAAAACACAAAGAGAGAGCGCCTAATGGTGTAATATCGTCAAGATCAAGAGTGATACAAATATAAAAAGTATCTGCCAAATGGATACTCACAAAGAGCTTAGCACTCGCAGGTAGTGCATATAGGCGGGCTGACCTTTATACAGCAGTCAGTACGCTGAATGTGTGGAAGTCGTGTCGAACATCTGTTGTAATAGAAAAAGAACACAAAAGACCAATGGTGCAATATCGTCTGAATCCGAAATGGACACGGCAAAAGGACACAGTTTCAGCAAGATGTATACTCACAATGGAGTTGGCACTCACAAGTAGTGCATTAGGGCAGGCTGACCTTCATACAGCAGTCAGCGCGCTGGTGGTTAGTAGCTGTAGTTGGTAGCTGTAGCTGTTATCGGCTTAGGCTTGTCCTCTGCTCACCGGCGTGTGTGCTGAATACTCAGCTGTGGCTAAGCTGTTAGCTGAGGGAAGGAAATCCTCTAGGTATGACGTGAACACACCCAAAAATGCACCTGAGGCTAGTTGCAGGCTCAGAAAACACAAGGTGCATACAAAATAGTAAGTCACAGAAAAACGGGTGACTAAAATGTTTTTTTTAAAAACCAATAAGAAAAGGAAGTCAGCGGACAAAATGTTAGGTAAAAATAATCTAAAAGAGGTTTATTTAAGAGCTAAAACAACGCGTTTCTCGGCCGATAAAGCTCACTGGCCGTTTCATCAGGTAAGTGTATAGGTATAGCGGGAAAACCACATTTAAAAATACATAGGAAGGTCATGATTGGTTGGTACATCCACCAATAGATAACCAAACATTTTGTTACATTTAAAATACAATATTTCGCTGACATCCTAACAAAATTCTTTCGTTACATATAATAACAAGAATGAAAATGGTGTGTACATGGAAACAATGTTAAAAAATTGTGTAATTTAAAAGCCGCAGAGGAAACATTTAGCAGGATACTAAGCAGCTCGTTATGATCCTGTCGTAATAGAGGAAATGGTAAAAAATTGTAGGGACAAATGAGGCCACAAGAACTATAGAAATGGAACATCAAATAGATAATTCTGCTGTTTTAGTAATAAACTATAGAATCTGGTCGAGTCTTCAATGTCATGTATGGGTGTAAGCCACTGTGTTATGAATGACAAAGAAATGGACATAATTAAGTATGTTGACGCTCACTGATTGAGACACAATTTATTTTGTATATATATAGTGTATGCATTTGAAATGGTATGATGGGATTCTTGTACCTGCAATACATGGTGCAATATAACTGATACTGTATACTTTGAAATAGAAATGGCATGTATTTGGTGTGTTCTATTTTAAACTTCACACTACAGGTGGACTATTTTCTGCCTGTATAGGATATACTGATAATAGTGTAGAAAATTTAATAATATTATGTTTATTAATTAAATGCTGCCAAATCCAAGTTTGAATTCAACCCTGAAGGCCACAGAGTATTCAACTTGTGAATCCAGAAGGTTTCACGTTGTCTTAATTTAATAATTCTATTATAATCTGTTGAAGGGGGTATATAGTCTATAGGATAAAATTTGAAAATTTCAGGATTGCCCTGATGTTTATTCAGGCAATGTTCTGGTATGCTATGTTTTATCTTTTTCTTTTTGCAATTTTTACAATTGCGTAAATGTTCTCACCACCTAGTTCTGGCTTTTCTTGAGGTACGACCCACGTATTGGGCCCCACAAATACATTCAAGGACATAAATTACAAAGATAGAATTACAATTTAAGAATTTTTTAATGGGAAAAATTTCCCCAGTTATTTTTGAGGTAAAATTTTTCATACCAGATGGTATGTATTTACAAGTATTACAGCCTCTTTTCCCACATTTGTAGACTCCTATATGACTAAGAAAATTTGTGTTATTATTGGATTTTTTGTTAGAAAAAATGTGTTTCACTTTTTTACTGGGAGCTAGCTTGCTCCTCAGAGTAGGAGCCCTGGTATATACGATTCTGGGAAAACTATCTACTAAATTTTTTAAGATGGGATCTCTAAGTATTATTGGCCAATGTTTGTTAAGAATCTGTCTTATCTGTTTATAATTATTATTGTATTGAGTGATGAACAATGGTTTTGCTGAAAAATTATCATTCTCTCTTTTTTTTATTATAGGGGTCTTATTTTTGTCGTGTCCATTTCGGATTCAAACAGTGAGATATCTAAGTCACAAAAAGTTGAGAGACTACAAACCACTAGAACTGTTATGTAAAACTGTAATTACCATCTCAAAAATAGCCTGTATATGGTTCAATATATATATTGATCAGGGGAATATGCATAGCTAAAGTTATTCCCAGTAATTTATCAGATCGTATCTCGAGTTGAGACCCTCTGGATGTCTAGTTCTGAGCCTAAATATCCAGTAAGCCTCTCTTTTGGCCAATAATTTTTCAAGGTCACCCCCTCTTTTGGGCAACTTGACTCTTTCTATAGCACACCATCTCAATGTATGTATGGCTCCTTGGTGTTTGTCTACAAAATGCCATACAAGAGGGGTAGTGGACCTGCCTCTCGAGATCATGGAAAGATGTTCCCTAATGTGGGACTTAATGTCCCTCGAGGTGAGTCCTATGTATTGCACCCCACAGGCTTGGCAGTACAACATATAAATTACCTCAGTGGACATACAATTTAGACATGATTTAATGTTGAAAGTTTCCCCAGTTATGTGCAAAGTGAAAATTTTGGTCTTGTCCAAGTATTCACAGGGCCTACATTTCCTGTGACCACAATGGTACATACTTATACTGGTCAACCAGGAGGATGTTCTAGAAGTTTCTGATCTAAGAAGGGTAGGAGATAGCAGGGAACCTAACATGGAACGCTTTTTGGAACTACATCTGATACAATTCCTGACCAAATCTATCAGTTTATCATCCGCTTCAAGGATATGGAAATGTTTCTGTATAATTTTCGAGATCTTAGGAAATTGTACACTATAGTTGGTGACAAAATTTACACCTCTAAAGGGTTCTTTTCAATTCTCTTTCTCCCTTAAAAGAGAGGGTCTTTGAATTTCTTCCACCTTTTTTCTTGCTGTGCTGGTGATCTTTTTGGAGTAACCCCTTTCTTTCAGTCTATATTCCAAATCCATTGCTTCACGAGAAAAGTCACTCATTTGTGTGCAGTTGCGTTTAAGGCGTATAAATTCTCCCTTGGCAACAGCCCCAGCTGTATGTTTTGGATGGCAACTCTTGCCATGAAGCAAAGAATTCCCTGATATTGGCTTCCCATAGATCTTAGTAACTACTGTCTTCCCACTAACACCTGTTAGGGTGACATCCAAATAGTTTATCTCCTTACACTTGGTCTCAAACGTAAAGCTGAGACCTATTTGATTCTGATTCAACTTATTCACAACGATGGCCAAGTCCTGCTCTTTCCCCTTCCAAATGAAGAGGAGGTCATCGATATATCTGCCATAAGTGTAGATGACTGCGTTCTGTATAGAAACAAAAAAAGAAGAGGCGCTCTGGTGCAGATGATCCTTGGCTACAAATGATTCTAAACTAACAGTTCAGAGTAATACTCACAAAGATGTTTGCACATGCAGTGCAATAACAGGTGAGCCGAAGCTTCAGAGCCGCTCGGCTGACTCGCTAGAGGGTGAAATCAGCTGTTCACTGGGTAATCACTTCACCAACGATGTGGGGAAAAAAGATACCTATGACATAAAATATAGATACCGCCCTTGGTGCAGATTATCCCAGGCACAGAATACACATACAACAGATGTCGAGAAGTTATACTCACAAACGGAGTTGCACAAGCAGTGCAATATCAGGCGTGCCGAATCTTAAAGAGCCGTTCGGCTGACTCCCTGAGGCCTGTACAGCTGCTCCTGGATCGTTGGAGGAGTGGTGGAAAATAAAGGTGGATATGCCGATAGAGGTTAATCCAAGCAAGGGATCAATAAGGCAAATAGAACAATTCACCAGCAAGGTAGACAAAATAAAAGTATTTATTAAAAATATAAAAATTACTTAGCAACGCGTTTCTCGGCTAACATGCCGTTTCATCAGGCTACATAATTCTAAGAGCTACCTTGCTGACTTAAAAGGACTGACAGGACCAATCAAAACCCTGAAAATTCACACACCTCCCTTGCTCAGGTGTACTATCTGATTACAGGGTGTCGCCCTGAGATACATAGCACTTTTGTTAAAAATGAATACAATTTATACAAACTTCAAAAAAATCTTTCTATATATACAAGGGCAATTTAACATGAATCGATAGCAAGTTTTAATCTCAATAATTGTAACAATAATATTTAGATATTTCAGTCTTACAAACAATATAACAATATAAAAGAAATACGATATAATAATCAGATATTTATAAATATAATAGATGAATTCTCAGTAATAAATTTATAATAAACATATAAATCATATAATAACAAATTATATATAAATACAAGAATAAATACTAAAAAAATATATAATTACTAAAAATATATATAAAGCCATATAATCAATCATATTACTACATCTAATGGTCGGATTAGAACTCACGACCTAGTGGCTGGGAAACCATCAACCCAGCCACTAGGCTATAAGCGGGCTTCTGATGCAATGGAAATGTTTCTGTATAATTTTCGAGATCTTAGGAAATTGTACACTATAGTTGGTGACAAAATTTACACCTCTAAAGGGTTCTTTTCAATTCTCTTTCTCCCTTAAAAGAGAGGGTCTTTGAATTTCTTCCACCTTTTTTCTTGCTGTGCTGGTGATCTTTTTGGAGTAACCCCTTTCTTTCAGTCTATATTCCAAATCCATTGCTTCACGAGAAAAGTCACTCATTTGTGTGCAGTTGCGTTTAAGGCGTATAAATTCTCCCTTGGCAACAGCCCCAGCTGTATGTTTTGGATGGCAACTCTTGCCATGAAGCAAAGAATTCCCTGATATTGGCTTCCCATAGATCTTAGTAACTACTGTCTTCCCACTAACACCTGTTAGGGTGACATCCAAATAGTTTATCTCCTTACACTTGGTCTCAAACGTAAAGCTGAGACCTATTTGATTCTGATTCAACTTATTCACAACGATGGCCAAGTCCTGCTCTTTCCCCTTCCAAATGAAGAGGAGGTCATCGATATATCTGCCATAAGTGTAGATGTCATTTCTGTGAGGGTTTCTATCTCCAAATATGTGGAAATGTTTCCACCAGCCTAAAAACAGGTTGGCATACGAGGGGGCGAACTTCGCCCCCATAGCCGTTCCACATCTCTAGCAGGCTTTCCTGTCAGGCTATATGTTGAACACCTTATATCAATGTTGAATAATACATTTAAGGCTTTTGCCTTAACCATGTTTTACATAATGTCCTGAGATCACTATTTACTGGTCAGCACAGAGAATTTCATGTAACACAAAACAAACAAAAAACAAGAGGTATGTTAAGAGACCCAAGAGAGGTCTCCCTTACTCCAGGATAACCTTCATTACTAGTTCCATTCAATATACGTATAAGGTCCAAGAGTGGCCTGCTGAGTACATAGGAAGGTTTACTTTTATTTTGGCAAGCTATTTTATTGTTGTATGCTAACACCGTTTTCTAATGTATATCTCTTTGATATTGAAATGTTGTTGGAATTTATTGTGATCTTACACTTGTATGCCTTTCGTTAAACCTCAATAAAAATATTATAAAAAAAAAATTAAACTTGCATGATTCAGATAGAGCATTTAATTTTAAGACACTTTTAATATTGCTTCTATTTTCGGGTGTGCTTCTTCTCTTGGTATCCCTTGTTGAAAAAGAATATGCACATATCCTTTTTTTTTTATTTATTTAATTGGTTAAACCAACAAAAAATACAAATCATACAGATCACATAATAATCTGCCACACAGGGCGAAATGTCTACAATCAACGACATGATTTATAATACATATAAACTGAAACAGTCTTCTCTAATTTTCATCTTTCATCTGTAATTACAGCAATATATACATCAAGTTGGCTTATTTTTTTTGAAGTTTTCCATAAAAAAAAAACAACAACAAAACAAGAAGAAAAGAAGGAAAGAAAAAAATTCCGGACTCCCCAGTCCCTGTGCATGTATCCTAGTTTTATTTCTATTCACTCAATTAACTATAGCAAGAGATTCATGATGCAGGGAATTCATTATCTAATACTAATTCTGCAAAACTATCTGAGCCTAAAAACGGGGATAATATTCGTTTTTGGATGTGCAGTGAGTAAGATTTGATTATAGGTAACCAATCTAATATGAATTTTTTATTTATTTTTTCTTTAGCTGATTTTAAGTGGAAAGATTCAAAGATTATGTGATTTTGTACTTCCTGAATAATCATAGAGAGGGAAGGAACAGATTTTGCTTTCCAGTTTTTTACTATAAGATGTCTGGTTAATAAAATGATTGAGGCTAATGTCTTTAGCCTCAAAGGAGAGTCTACAAGTTGGATATTGAAGAAAACGATATTTTCTGGTTTCATCAATGTATCGACTCCATAAATTTTTTTTAGCCAGAAAGAATTTTTTTTCCAGAGTTGAACCAATCTTGGGCAATAATAAAACATATGTAGTATATCTGCTTTAGGATAAGAAGAGCGAGGGCAATTAGCTGGTATTAGCACAAACATTTTCGAAAGTTTAAGAGGTGTTATGTAAAACTTATTTATGATTTTAAAATGTGATTCTTTCCAGCTTGATGGAATTCGACATTTATTTACCAAGATACAACTTGATTTTTTTTCTACGGCTTCAAGATTTGGACAGTCGCGAGACCATGAAGCACAAATATTGTTAAGAAAAAGTAAACTCTGTTTATTCAACATAATATCATACATGAGAGAAATTGAAGGTAGTCCTGTTCTAAATTTAAGAATACATTGTTTTATATCAGACCACGCTAAGCACTGATTGGTTTCCCAAGTATGACTTCTTATATAGTGCCTTAACTGAAAATAAGCGAACATGTCCTTACTGGGGAGACCAAATTGATTGGCAAGAGACTGAAATGTGTGAATATAACCATCATTATGGAAAATTTGTTGCATGTTTAGAAGTCCTCTATCGGCCCACCATTTAAATACCGCCTGACTATGCCCAGGAGAAAAGTCTGCCATGCCGATTATAGGAAGAAATTCAGAGAAAGAATAGTCTACTCCTAATAAAGTGCAAAATTTCTGCCAAGCTTTAATAATATTTTTTATAGTTATCAGCCCCCTGATATTGGAGAGTAAATTCTTATAAGAACAATGTAGACTAGCTTTCGTAGAAAAGGGATATATAATATGGCTTTCCATACTTGAACAAGAAAAAACGTTAGTGTCTGCTAACCAGTCTATAGCAATTTTTACCAACCAAGCAATATTGTATAATTATTCAATATTGGGTAGAGCTAGTCCAGCCGTGTCACGAGGGTACATTAATTTCCTAAGAACAATACGTGGTTTTTTATTCTTCCAGATAAATCTGGAAAAGATAGAATATAGTTTATGCAAGTCAGCTGAAAAAATAAATAATGGTAAATTCTGTAAGGGGTGTAAATTTAAATTATATGCGCTATAGAAAAACAACCCAGCTTAACTATGTATTTGCCATCCAGGAAAAAAACAAATAGTGAGAACAAAAAGAACAAGTATAGTTAAGCGCTAAAAGCGAAGGTTGAAGAGGAGATAAGTAAATTTATAGTTGACGAAGCAACAGCGTGTATTGTGAGTAGATGTCTAATATAGGAATTTATAAATTATAGTGGATACTGAAATTATAAATAATATAAGGAAGTAACAATATATATATGTATATATATGCTAATCAAAATGAAAGAAAGTGAAGGATGCAGATAGATACAAATATAAATACAATTTATTAAAACAAAGTGTCAAACGATATGTAAAAGAAATATATATATTGGGGCAAACAATATACTAAAACATGTGTATCTAAAAGTTCAGGGACGTCTCCCTTATTCGTTACTACTAGTAACACTCCTAAAAATGTTAAAAGAGGAACTGGTTCCGTAATAAATTACTTGCGTTTTTAGCAAACAGTGAAGCAGTATTTCCTAAGATAGCCTCACTGCTATACTGGACATCTTAGGAAATACTGCTTCACTGTTTGCTAAAAACGCAAGTAATTTATTACGGAACCAGTATCCACTATAATTGATAAATTCCTATATTAGACATCTACTCACAATACACACTGTTGCTTCGTCAACTATAAATTTACTTATCTCCTCTTCAACCTTCGCTTTTAGCGCTTAACTATACTTGTTCTTTTTAAATTCTGTAAGGGGTACAGTAAACGAAATATAATTGTCTTGATGATACTGACACGGGCAGACAATGAAATAGGCAGCGAGACCCAATTTTCAGTTTTAATTTTTTGAATAAGAGGAGGTATGTTCAATTTGTACCATAATTTTGGGTTGGCATGAATGTGAATACCCAAATATTTAAACGTCTCTGATATTTTAAAAGGATGATTAAACTTAGCACGGCTATTTTTTTTAACCCACATTAATTCACTTTTATTAAGGTTGATTTTATAACCTGAAAAAGAGCTAAAAATATTCAAGCTTTTAAGTGCATTCGGAATTTCCTGCGCTACATTTTCTAGGAATATCAGCAAATCATCCGCATATATAAGAAGTTTTAAATCTTGGGATCCAAATCTGATTCCTTTAATTGTGTCTCTAAGCCATATTGCTAACGGTTCTAGCGCAATATTAAATAGGAAAGGTGATAACGGACAGCCTTGTCTCGTGCCTCTGCCTAGAATTAAAGGGGCAGAAACATTCCCATTAACAAGGAGGTATGAGATAGGGTTTTTATAGATATTATAAATAAACTGAATAAATTGGTTCTTGAAACCAAATTCTTCAAGAGATCTAAGTAAATGGCTCCATACAATCGCATCAAAGGCTTTTTCAGCATCTAAACTAACTATAGCTATATCATGATTAGATTGGATATGTTCAGTTTTATCTGCATTCCATAAATGATCTATACAAGTTAAAACTTTGCGAATATTTTTAGAGGAATTTCTTGTAGTCATAAAACCTGTTTGATCAGGATGAATGATCTTATCAAAAGAAGTCGAGAGTCTAGATGCTATAATTGAGGTTAGGATTTTATAATCTGTATTGAGAACAGATATAGGTCTATATGACGCAGGGTCTTCCGGATCTGTATCCTTCTTAAGTATTAATGAAATGTTAGCTGCTGTAAAGTTTTTAGAGATCTGCTGATCATTAGTAAAATAGCTATTAAAAAGTTTTTCTAGTGTCTCAATAATCTCTTCTAGTAAGATCTTGAAAAATTCGGCCGGTAGGCCGTCTGGTCCCTCCGTCTTATTTACTTTTGCTTTTTCTATAGCTTTCCTTATTTCATCTTGTGTTATTGGTCTGTTTAATACAGATAAATCTATATCCGAAATTTTCGGTGTATTAATTTTTGACCAAAACAAATCTTCCTGAAAAGTATTGGTTTCTGTCACTGTATATAATTGTTGATAATATAAATGGAAATGATTACTAATTTCTTGGGGATCTATATATCTGTTATTACCTTCTTTTATAGCCAATATATAATTCTTTCTGGTCAACTTAGCTAAATATTTAGCGGAACAACCATGAAAACCCTTATAATAAAGATTATTTTTTGCCTCTTGTTATTGAATTTTTTGTTTTATTACAACATCCCTTTCTTGACTGGCTTTAATATATTTTTTCCAGTTAAGGTAATTTCGGGCATTATAATATCTTTTGTACGCATTTTTAACTTGATTTGCAAGGTGAATTTCTTGGGCAACCGCCTTTTTTTTTTTGCACACATATATGCTTTGATCTCCCCTCTTAAGACTGCCTTTGCGGCTTCCCAGAATATTTATATTCTATTCAAATATAATATATTATTAGTACAATAATCTTTCCATGATTGTCTCAGCCATAGAGAAAATCTAGAGTTATTATAGAGATATCTGGGAAAATATAAGATTTGAATTTTATCCTTATTTTGAGCCAATGAGGGAAATGAGATTGAAATGCTAGCGTGGTCTGATATAACAATATCATTCACCTGTGAATCTATCTTAAAAATATATAGAGATTCAGCAACCAAAATATAATCAATTCTTGAAAAGGTTTTGTATGTTTTAGATTCACACTTAAAGTCAGTGTATCAGGGTAGCTAATTCTCCAAATGTCAGTTAGTTTAATTTTATAGCAAAAGGATTTAAAATATTTGGATTGCCGGTCATATTCTTTTTTATTTTTTGTATCAAATCTATCAAGTTCTGTACATAAAGACATATTGAAATCACCCCCGACTATAATATTTTGATTAATATAAGGAAATAATTTGGTCTGAATTGACCTCCAAAATTTAGGTGAAAAACTATTTGGGGCATAAATATTACATAAGAATAGTTTTGTATCATAGATTTGAATTTTTAGTAATATAAACCTTCCATCTGGATCTTTTTCTATGTTTAAAATCTTATATGAAAGTTTTTTATTGATTAAGATTGCAACTCCACTTTTCCTAGTTAAATAAGGTGTGGCTATAACTTCACCTACCCATTTAGATTTTAATTTGGGTATTTTAGTATCTTTAAGGTGAGTTTCTTGCAGGAAAGCCATACTTGGATTTAATTTACCTAATCTTTGAATAACTGATTTACATTTTATTGGTGAAGTTATCCCTCCAATATTCCAGGAGAGGAGTTTAAATTCTTCAACTACACTTAGTCCGGTGGAGTTAGCTATCTATAAAGAAGTGTTTGAGCCATTAAGGCTACATTGAATACTTTCACAAGAAAAGAGGGGCAGGGGGGAGGGTGGGGAAAAAAAATAAATAATAATTTTTAAAAGCAATGATAAATGGAAAAGCAGAGCATTTATTATAGCAATATCCTTGCATTATTATGTTGAAAAGAAAAGTTTTATTTTTTCCTTTCTGTTCCCTTTTACGACTTAAACTACTCATATAGTTTCTTTTTTGCCAGACTAGAGACAAAATATAAATCAAAAAGGAAAAAGGAATAAAAAAAAGGAAGAGAAGAAAACAAAAACTAAAAATAGCATTAAGAACTGTCGGATATATACTTCTGCGCTTCATCTACAGAATTAAGGGTTATCCTATTGCCATCTTTCATTATTATAATTCTGGCTGGGTAAACCATACGCGCATTCTCTCCTCTATTGATCATTTGAGTACAGAAAGGGGCCATACTTTTTCTTTTAAGAGCAGTTTCATTTGAAAAATCCTGAAATAATAAGATTTTCTTATTGGCTATAGTGAATGATTCAGTTTTCTTGAAAAGTTTAAGCATTTGAATTTTATCTTGAAATGCATATCCTACGCTACTGGGTGCTAGCTGCTGATTGGTGCACACATTTGTCTCTTGTGATTGGCTGCCTAAAGGTGTTCAGCTAGCTTCCTTCAGCAAGGGGTGACAAGTGAATGAGGCGGATCTGATAGTGGAAGTGAATTGGGGAGTTGCTTTGAATTGTGTGTTCTGTCGGAATCATGAGGGAAAATTATGGGGTTTCCTGTCCCTTTAAACACAAACTTGGAACATTGTACTCAACAGAATTAACTTGCTTTGTCAGGACCTTTAATAGTAAGCTCATTCAATGCATGTAATGTATTTTTTCTAAGATGTAGGAACAGGAGGAGGTTGTGCAGGTGGCTTCTGCCTGTGTAAGAGATATGTGAATTAGTACATGTTTTTCCCCAACATGTATCAGGCACAGCTTTATGTATTCTAAACTATTCATTTAACTTGAGGGGACACTAAGCCCACATTTTTTTTCTTAATTTACTCCTATTGTCAATTTTTCTTCATTCTCTTGGTATCTTTATCTAAAAAGCAGGAATGTAAAGCTTAGAAGCCGGCCTATTTTTGGTTCAGAACCTAGGTTATGCTTGCTTATTAATGGCTAAATGTAGGACTGAATTTGTCTGATACAAAGTAACAATTAAATGACCTTGTTTATGTATAAAAAAAAAAAAAAAAAAAAAAAAATGCAGTGGTGCTATTGAAAGCCTAAACAACTGCCAGATCTTTAAAAGCAAATACATTGTACAACTTTTTTTCAGGTCCCGAGTTACAGCCTCCTCTAACCCACAAAAAAGTATCACAATTGCTTAAAAAACATAATATAAAGATAAACATCAGGGTTGCCACTGTTAAAACAAACAAACAAAATAACGTACACTTATTTTAACTACCAGAAAAGTAATATATATTAAAATGTAGACAAAAGCAAGTTAAATTGTAGTGAAAACATTTCAGCCCCAGGGGTTCTCCAGTTACTTTCTCTCTCCCTTGTGACATTTTGTATCCCAGAGAGCTTTATAACTTTCTATCGGCTAGATTACGAGTTCTGCGTTATGAGGGGTGTGGTACTAACTTGCACGTTATTCTCACCGCTCACTTACCTACAGCGCTGGTATTACAGGTTTTTCTAAACCCGGCGTTAAAAGGCAAGAAGTGAGCGTAGAGCAAAATTGTGCTCCATACCGCACTCCAATACCAGCGCTGCTTAAGTCAGCGGTGAGCTGGTTGTACTGGCTCATGCACGATTTCCCCATAGACATCAATTGGGAGAGCTGGCTGAGAAAAAGTCTAACACCTGCAAAAAAGCAGCGTAAAGCTCAGTAACGCATCCCCATTGATTCCTATGGGGAAACACATTTTATGTTTACACTTAACACCCTAACATGAACCCCGAGTCTAAACACCCCTAATCTTACACTTATTAACCCCTAATCTGCCGCCCGACATCGCCGACGCCTACATTATACTTATTAACCCCTAATCTGCTGCTCCGGACATCGCCGCCACCTACATAATACTTTTGAACCCCTAATCTGCTGCCCCCAACATCGCCGACACCTACATTATACTTATTTACCCCTAATCTGCTGTCCACAACATCCCCGACACCTACTTAATGTTATTAACTCCTAATCTGCAGTCCCCAACATTGCCGCCACTATAATAAACATATTAACCCCTAAACCGCCGTACTCCCGCATCGCAAACACTAGTTAAATATTATTAACCCCTAATCTGCTGTCCCTAACATCGTGGCCACCTACCTACATTTATTAACCCCTAATCTGCCGCCCCAACATCGCCGCCACTATACTAAATTTATTAACCCCTAAACCTAAGTCTAACCCTAACACCCCCTAACTTAAATATAATTAAAATAAATATATATAAAACCTACTATCATTACCTAAATTATTGCTATTTAAAACTAAATACTTACCTTTAAAATAAACCCTAAGCTAGCTACAATATAACTAATAGTTACATTGTAGCTAGCTTAGGGTTTATTTTTATTTTACAGGCAAGTTTGTATTTATTTTAACTAGGTAGAATAGTAACTAAATAGTTATTAACTATTTAATAACTACCTAGCTAAAATAAATAAATACAAACTTGCCTGTAAAATAATAATAAACCCTAAGCTAGCTACAATGTAACAGTTATATTGTAGCTAGCTTAGGGTTTATTTTACAGGTAAGTATTTAGTTTTAAATAGGAATTATTTAGGTAATGATAGGAATTTTTATTTAGATTTATTTTAATTATATTTAAGTTAGGGGGGTTAGGGTTAGACTTAGGTTTAGGGGTTAATAAATTTAGTATAGTTTGGGCAGCAGATTAGGGGTTAATAAATGTAGGTAGGTGGCGGTGATGTTAGGCACGGCAGTTTATGGGTTAATAATGTTTAACTAGTGTTTGCGAGGCGGGAGTGCGGCGGTTTAGGGGTACAGCGGAAGTAAAAAAGCAGCGTTATGAGCCTTAACGCTGCTTTTTTACTCATAACGCAAGACTCGTAATCTAGCCGTATGGAAGGCATCTCTCATCTCTCTGGGATTTCCAGGTTCCTCCCCTTTTCAATTCAGTGAGTTCTGCCCCTGTGAATTCAGCACTTTATTCTCTCTCTAAACTATAGATTATCTGGCCCTTAGAAATTAATGACACTCTCTGGAAAACTGAAGCTGACAGATTTTCAATTTTAATTTAAAAAAAAAGACATGCAAAATGCAATCTAATTTATAAAATATACACACATATATACACAAAGTTTGAACCTAATTTGTTAAAGTTACACAGAAACTGTGAAGGCATTATCAGAATTTAAATGATCACAATCCTAAATACACTGCTGTATACCAAATAAAATACAAAATAGAAAGTGCAAAGTTTCATTTAATCTGAAGTGTAAATGTTTATAAAATAGAAAGCACATAGTCTAAATGAAGCAGAACTGTCATGTTGTGCAGTACTATATTGCACTGGGCTTGTCTCTCCTTCACATGAAGAAATACAGGGAACACCCCTTGGAGAAGCAAAGCAAAATCTGCCTTTTGAATATTTCATCGGGGATCTTGCAGTGCTGGAGGATCATTTTAGAATATCTCACCTGGGCGGAGAGGTTTTGCATATCAGGGCCTGAGAGAGGGAAAAATTGTAATAATAGGGAAGAGAAAGGCCCTAGAAAAGGATTGCTTGGAGGGGAGAGGGGGAAGGGCGCTACGCTACAGTAAAATGTGTTTAAAAATAAATAAATAGAGACACATAAATTTATATAAACTGGGTACTGGCAGACAGCTGCCAGTACCTAAGATGGTAGACACTAGTTAGAAGGGGGAGGGTTAGAGAGCTGTTTGGGAGGCATCAGGGAGGTGGAAGGATAAGGGGTTAATCTTATACTGTAAAAAATAAAAAATGTTGGTGACCAGTGGGGGTGAAGGAGGGAAGAGAGCTGTTTAGGAGAGATTAGGTAGTGATCAGGGGATGGGAGGTGTCAGGTAAAAGAGTAATCTCTACACTATAGCTAAACAATATTACAAGCTACCTTATTAACCCCTCGACTGCCGGTAATTTCAGAAGTGTGGTGCGCAGCTGCAATAAGCGGCCTTCCTTTTACCAAAAGCAATGGCATAGCCCTGCATGTCTGCTATTTCTGAACAAAGGTGATCCCTGAGAAGCTTTTACATCCATTTGTGTTATGACTGCACAAGCAGTATGTAAATAATTTCAGTGAGAATACCAAAGTTTGTGAAAAAGTTAACATTTTTTTAATATGTTTGCATTTTGCAGAGAAACAGTGGCATGAAATCTATTAAAATGGGCCTAGATCAATACCTTAGGTAGGGTTGCCACCTTTCTTGGAAGAAAATTCCGTCCATGCTAATTAACATAAATTTGCATAAATAATTAAACAGCATAACTCTAAAACTAAAGCTGATAGGACTGATTTTGAATGCTCATTTGTTTATAACTTGTATCATCACAGTCAGAAGAAGTTTCATTTTGACAGGGGCTTTCTTTCAATATTTATTCATTATTTTCTATAAACACCTGCTGGGTCGCAACCTAAGTCCTTAGGTTGTCTACTAAAAAAATATATAGTTTTGACAGGTAAATTTAAAAAAGGCTCTATTTCTGTTTAAATGAAGTGATAGCAAAAATGCTAAAAATTCTCTTGTGTTTTGGGCAAGTTTTTATCTTAAATACCCAGTCTTTAAGGGGTTTAGCTTGTCCCTTGTACAATTCAATCTGTATAAAGCTTATTAATACTTTGTGCAGTGAATTACTCCCTCCACAGAGGGGCGCTGTGGCATTAAACTCATTACTTAAAGCATATTTTATTCTGCAGTTTTCTGTGGTCTTCTGTTTCACTGAAGTTTAGCAGTTTGAGGTCAGGTAAGGGAAAGCCATAATATGTCATATATAATACCAGGGAGGGTAGGAAACAAGGGGTGAGGAAGTAAGGCAGCTCAATAGTGTTGCACAATTTGTAACTTCTACTATGTATATACTGAAACTTTGCTTAGCAGGGGCTTAACACATCAGTCTTTTCATGTGCTGGGACTAGAATTAACAGAACATACAAAAAATCAAGATTTAATGTGGCATTTCTGGGTCTATTAACCTATTACAAATTCACAAATAGATTAAACTGAGCCGCCAATGCAAAATATATATGTGTGTTATTTACAAACTCCAATCTTACTGATTACCAGTTCCTGAGCCACTCTCTTTATACAACAAAGCAAATCCAGATAACTTCATTAGGAGCGACACCACACTCTACTCAATACAGAAGTGCTCTACCGTGTCTTTGCTCTACTCACTGCCAGATCCTTGCTTCGCATGAGACATGGCTCCCAGTGTGCTCCACCGGCAATGGATGATGACGTCACCCTGGACGCTCTGGGTTGTGTGACTCCGAGAGTCAGTCTGCAGAGTAGGTATAAGGAAGGATGAGGCACTTCTGCTGGAATATGAATATGAAAATCACAAGAAGAGAAGGCTCTCAATACATGATGAAACTAAAGTCCACTTTTATTGTATCCATTAAAATATTCGCAAGGAAAGATCACATGCTGGAAAGGAGTGGTGAAGTAGAAACTGGCTTACGTTTTTCAGCAGTAAGCCATAGTCATAGTCTAAACTTAAGTTCCACTGCACCATGCACATAGAAATAGTATGTACTGTTATCTCATTGGTTAAACATTTTAAAACAAAACCATACCACCTTCCTATCTTAAAGCAATATTTCTGTCTGCACCGTATTACAAGGGCTGATTTTCATTGAATGCTTTACTTTCAAATGTGTAAATTATAACTAAAGACAATGAAAAGACACCTGTTAAATGAGTGCATTATAAACATATATGTACATGCACAAATACTTCTCTCTTGAATAAATGCATTTTAACCAGTATAAACTATTTATTCCCAATAATTAATGAAATAATAATCTGAAATTAAAAGGACTTCTAGTTTTTAATTTAAATATCCAATACATTTCTCTTTTACATAGTAATTTGTACCAATCTCCACCCCTCTTAGGCACATTAACTTTCTGCAATTGAACACCATCTAAAATAATTGAATTGCTTAGTATAGCGTGTTGCAAAATGTTGTACAAGAGGGGTGGATATTTTGCCAGTACCTATTGTAGAGAAATGTTCCCTTATGCCGGAATTAATATCTCTAATAGTGAGTGCTATGTATTGAATTTTACACAAGTCACTACTTACCAGATAAAACACAAATGAGGAGGTAGAATTTAAACAACAATCAATATTAAAAGTTTGATTTGTGGCATTAGAGGTAAAATATTTAGGGCTTGATTACAAGTGGAGCTCTAATTTATCATGTGCCTGCAAACGTGCAAATTCGCAGGTGCGCGATAAATAACCAGTCATTACAAGTTGTGTTAGTTTTCTTTTTTAAAACTTAGCAGTTTTTGGGGGCTAAATTGGCGGCTGTGGGGTACACTGAAAAGTGCCTTTATATTGTGGTCTATGGGAACTTTGTGTTCCCTGTAAATATATGTGTTTACACATATTAACACATAAATATATATATTCATATAAATATATATTTACATTTGCTGCCCATCGCTGCACAACTTACCCCCTTCACTTGGCTACGTTCTCATGCCGTGTCTCCTATTGAAGCCTATAGAAGAGCGCTCTTGAGAGTGCAATGCTTCCGTGCAATGTGAACACAAGGTTGCGTTCACATTGCACCACACCTGTAATACCAGCGCACATTTGCGTGCACTGGTATGATAAAGTGGCGCGCAAATATTGCTTTAGTGAAAGTGATATTCTGCACTTTACTTATAATCTGGCCCATAGTAATGAAAACATATTCACAAGGTTTACATATAGTTTGTCCACATTTGTACATGCCTTTATGATACAACCATGAGCTGGTTGATCCAGCAGAAATATTGGAGATTGTCAATTGTTTTGCAAAGCCTGTAGGAACAACTTAAATCAAAAACGATTGCTATAAATTTTTCATCGGCTGTGAGAACTAAAATATGCCTTTTAATGATTTAACAATTTTCTGGATATTGGGCACCAATATAACTATAAAATTCCTTCTTGTCATTTGATTCTTTTTCTATCCAGCAGTAAAGATAGCATACTGACAGAGAATGCCTCACGTTTAGCCCTTTCTATATCCTGTTTAGAATACCCTCTTTGTTTAAGTCTAGATTCAAGTATATGAGCTTCCCTAACAAAGTATGTATCATCTAAACAGTTGTGGCAACTTCTAATAAACTGTGCCCCACTGCCTTAGCAATAGCATTAGGGATATGTCTAGGATGGCAACTTTTGGCATGTAATAATATATTACCTGAGATTGGCTTACAAAACTACTGGGGTAGATTTATTAAATGTCAGACAGACATGATCCGCTGTAGCTGTCGGCATTTAACATTGCACAACATCCATTAACTGTCTCTTTATGATAATCATAAGTGAATCTTAACTCAGCCTCGTTGAAATGTAACCAATCCACAAATAAGACTGCTTGTTCAATGGTTCCTGACCAGATAAACAGAAGTTCATCTATAAATCTTTTATAGAAATAAATATTGGATCTGAAGGTATTCTCCACTCCAAAGATGCGGCTCCTCTACCAACAACCTAAAACAGATTGGCGAAAAAAAGGTGCAACTGTTGACCCCATTGCGGTTCCGCATCTTGGTAAGAAAAAGATCCCCTCAAAATAATTATGAGTTAACAAATAGGAAGCGACTCTAATAATATATTCTCTGCAAGTTAAATAAAGTTTTGTATCATTATAAAGAAACAATTGTAAAGCCTCTAGTCCACAATTGTGAGGTATGGATGAATAAAGTGATACCGCATCAATGGTCAACCAGCCACAGTCACTGCACCAATTAATCTCATCTAGTATCTTTAACACATGCTTGGTGTCACGTAAGTAAATAGGCTGCTTGGCCACCAATGGTTGCAACAACACATCCAACCATTGGGAGAGTGGTTCCAGAAAAGGACCTATCCCACTAACAATTAGATGACCCTGTATGTTTTTAAGGAATTTGTGGACCTTTGGGAAATGGTGGTACACGTCAATGTTCCACCATAAGAAATCCAAAGGTGTCATAGTCAATAAAACCACCTTCTACACCGTAATCCAAAAGGTCCCGCAACTCATCCTTATATTGTTTAGTGGGATTTTTATCCAGAATCATGTAATTCTCAGAATTTGTAAATTGACGGAGGGCTTCAATGACATAGTCATCCCTATTTAGGATGACAATAGAGCCCCTTTGTCAGCTCCTTGAATTGTTATTTCTGGATTATTCTGCAAGTGAGCTAAAGTCACTCTTTCCTGTTTTGTTAAGTTATAATCCAATTTGGTATTTTTAGACGTAAGTGACTGTAAATCAGATTCAACTCTTTTGAAAAACAATTCTAAAATGGAACCCCTGCTTTATACTGGATACATCAGTGACTTGACCCTCACTATATGTTGTTCCATTGTTACCAAATAACCAGTTCTTGAAATGTCCAATCTTTCTCACTAATGTTGGGTAATTCATTGAAATTTAGGTCATCCCTTTCAATGGAGGCTGTAGTCCCTAGGAAATGTTTACGTAATGTGATGTTTCTAATTAATTTATTCACATCCACCACTGTCTGAAACAAGTTTAAGCTATTGGTAGTGCAAAGGTCAATCCATAACTCCAGTGTCTGTAGGCTAGATTACAAGTGGAGCTCTATTTTAACATGCACCCGTAAAGGGGCAAATTTGCACTTTTATTGGTCACTTGTTAAATAACCAGCCATTACAAGTGGCTGGTTAATGCTCACGCGAGCTCGCAGGAGCACTTTGTACTTAGCAAAATTACCCGGGGTCAGACCGCTGGTTAATTTAAAAAAGTGCCCCAATGGCCTCCCAAATAAAGTGGACAGTTCCTTTCTTTCAATAAAACATAAAAGCATTTCACCGAGATTACGAGTTTTGCGGTAACAGGGGTGCGTTGCTAACAAGCCTTTTTTTTTAACGCAACCTTAAGACAACGCTGGTATTACAGGTTTTTTTAAACCTGGCGTTAGCCGCAAAAAGGTGAGCGTAGAGCAAAATTTAACTCCACATCTCACCTCAATACCAGCGCTGCTTACGGTAGCGGTAAATTGGCTAAACGTGCTTGTGCATGATTTCCCCATAGGAAACAATGGGGCTGAGCCGGCTGAAAAAAACCTAACACCTGCAAAAAAGCAGCGTTCAGCTTCTAACGCAGCCCCATTGATTCCTATGGGGAAATACATTTATGTCTACACCTAACATGAACCCCGAGTCTAAACACCCCTAATCTTACACTTATTAACCCCTAATCTGCCATCCCCGACATCGTCGCCACCTACATTATAATTATTAACCCCTACTCTGCCGCTCCGGACACCGCCGCAACCTACATTATCCCTATGAACCCCTAATCTGCTGCCCCCAACATCGCCTAACCCTACATTATATTTATTAACCCCTAATCTGCCCCCCCCAACGTTGCAGCAAGCTACCTACAATTATTAACCCCTAATCTGCCGTCGCCAATGTCGCTAATGTCGCCGCCACTATAATAAAGTTATTAACCCCTAAACCTAAATCTAACACTAACACCCCCCTAATTTAAATATAATTTAAATAAATCTAAATAAAATAACTACAATTAAAAAAATTATTCCTTTTTAAAACTAAATACTTACCTGTAAAATAAACCATAAGATAGCTACAATATAACTAATAGTTACATTGTAGCTAGCTTAGGGTTTATATTTATTTTACAGGCAACTTTGTATTTATTTTAACTAGGTAGAATAGTTATTAAATAGTTATTAACGATTTAATAGCTACCTAGTTAAAATAAGTACAAATTTACCTGTAAAATAAAACCTAACCTAAATTACAATTACACCTAACACTACACTATCATTAAATTAAATATATAAACTAACTACAATTAACTACAATTAAATTAAATTAAATAAAGTACGAAAAAAACAACAAACACTAAATTACAGAAAATAAAAAAATGATTACCATTTTTTTAAACTAATTACACCTAATCTAATCCCCCTGATAAAATAAAAAGCCACCCAAAATAATAAAATTCCCTACCCTATACTAAATTACAAATAGCCCTTAAAAGTGCCTTTTGCAGGGCATTGCCCCAATGTAATCAGCTCTTTTACCTGTAACAAAAAATACAATACCCCCCCAACATTAAAACCCACCACCCACACACCCAACCCTACTCTAAAACCCACCCAATCCCCCCTTAAAAAACTTAACACTACCCACTTGAAGATCACCCTACCTTGAGACGTCTTCACCCAGCCAGGCACAAGTGGACCTCCAGAGGGGCAGAAGTCTTCATCCGATCTGGGCAGAAGAGGTCCTCCAAGTGGCAAAAGTCTTCATCCAGGTGGCATCTTCTATCTTCATCCATCCGGAGTGGAGCGGGTCCATCTTCAATCCAGCCGACGCGGAGCATCCTTTTCAAACGAAGTCCAAGCGAAGAATGAAGGTTCCATTAAATGACGTCATCCAAGATGACGTCCCTTGAATTCCGATTGACTGATAGGATTCTATCAGCCAATTGGAATTAAGGTAGGAAAAATCCTATTAGCTGATCCAATCAGCCAATAGGATTGAGCTTGCATTCTATTGGCTGTTCCAATCAGCCAATCAGAAATCAAGAGACGCCATCTTGGATGAGGTCATTTAAAGGAACCTTCATTCTTCGCTTGGACTTTGTTTGAAGAGGATGCTCCGCGTCGGCTGGATTGAAGATGGACCCACTCCGCTCCGGATGGATGAAGATAGAAGATGCCGCCTGTATGAAGACTTCTGCCACTTGGAGGACCTCTTCTGCCCGGATCGGATGAAGACTTCTGCCCCTCTTGAGGTCCACTTGTGCCGGGCTGGGTGAAGATGGCTCAATGTAGGGAGATCTGCAAGGGGGTAGTGTTAGGTTTTTTTTTTAAGGGGGGATTGGGTGGGTTTTAGAGTAGGGTTGGGTGTGTGGGTGGTGGGTTTTAATGTTGGGGGGTATTGTATTTTTTTTACAGGTAAATGCCCCTCAAAAGGCCCTTTTAATTGCTATTTGTAATTTAGTATAGGGTAGGGAATTTTATTATTTTTGGGGGCTTTTTTATTTTATTAGGGGGATTAGATTAGGTGTAATTAGTTTAAATTTTTTTTCCTGTAATTTAGTGTTTTTTTGTTTTTTGTACTTTAGTTTATTTTATTTAATTGTAGTTAGTTTATGTAATTAATTTAATGATAGTGTAGTGTTAGGTGTAATTGTAATTTACGTTAGGGTTTATTTTACAGGTAAATTTGTACTAATTTTAGCTAGGTAGCTATTAAATAGTTAATAACTATTTAATAACTATTGTACCTAGTTAAAATAAATACAAAGTTGCCTGTATAATAAATATAAACCCTAAGCTAGCTACAATGTAACTATTAGTTATATTGTAGCTAGCTTAGGGTTTATTTTATAGGTATTTAGTTTTAAATAGGATTAATTTATTTAACCCCTTAATGACCGGACTATTTTTCAATTTTCTTACCCTTAATGACAATGGCTATTTTTACATTTCTGCAGTGTTTGCGTTTAGCTGTAATTTTCCTCTTACTCGTTTACTGTACCCCCACATATTATATACCGTTTTTCTCGCCATTAAATGGACTTTCTAAAGATACCATTATTTTCATCATATCTTATAATTTACTAAAAAAAATGATAAAATATGAGGAAAAAATGGAAAAAAACACACTTTTTCTAACTTTGACCCCCAAAATCTGTTACACATCTACAATCACCAAAAAACACTGATGCTAAATAGTTTATAAATTTTGTCCTGAGTTTAGAAATACCCAATGTTTGCACGTTCTTTGCTTTTTTTGCAATTTATGGGGCAATAAATACAAGTAGCACTTTACTATTTCCAAACCACTTTTTTTCAAAATTAGCGCTAGTTACTTTGGAACCCTGATATCTGTCAGGAATACCTGAATATCCCTTGACATGTATATATTTTGTTTTAGAAGACATCCCAAAGTATTGATCTAGGCCCATTTTGGTATATTTCATGCCACCATTTCACAGCCAAATGCGATAAAAAAAAAAAAAAAAGTTCACTTTTTCACAAATTTTGTCACAAACTTTAGGTTTCCCACTGAAATTATTTATAAACAGCTTCTGCAATTATGGCACAAATGGTTGTAAATTCTTCTCTGGGATCCCCTTTTTCAGAAATAACAGACTTATATGGCTTTGTGGTTGCATTTTGGTAATTAGAAGGCCGCTAAATGCCGCTGCGCACCACACGTGTTTTATGTCCAGGAGTGAAGGGGTTAATTAGGGAGCTTGTAGGGAGCTTGTAGTGTTAATTTTAGCTTTAGTGTAGTGTAGTAGACAACCCCAAGTATTGATCTAGGCCCATTTTGGTATATTTTATGCCACCATTTCACCGCCAAATGCGAGCAAATAAAAAAATAACTTTACATTTTTCACAATTTTAGGTTTCTCACTGAAATTATTTACAAACAGCTTGTGTTATTATGGCAGAAATTGTTGTAAAAGCTTCTCTGGGATCCCCTTTGTTCAGAAATAGCAGACTTATATGGCTTTGGCATTGCTTTTTGGTAATTAGAAGGCCGCTAAATGCTGCTGCGCACCACACGTGAATTATGCCCAGCAGTGAAGGGGTTAAATTAGGTAGCTTGTAAGGAGCTTGCAGGGTTAATTTTAGAGATCAGCCTCCCACCTGACACATCCCACCCCCTGATCCCTCCCAAACAGCTCTCTTCCCTCCCCCACCCCACAATTGTTCCCGCCATCTTAAGTACTGGCAGAAAGTCTGCCAGTACTAAATAAAAGAGTTTTTTTTTTTTTTTTTAAATAAAAATAATAAAATATTTTAGTTGTGATGAACCCCTTCCTTAGCACCAACCTCCCTGATCCCCCCCTCCAGCTCTCTAACCCTCTCCCCTACCTAATTACCGCCATCTTGGGTACTGTCTGCCAGTACCCAGTTTGGCCCCACAAACCAAAGTATTTTAATTTTATTTTTAACTTTATTTTTATTTTTAATTATTTCTGTAGTGTAGCAGCCCCCCCACAATACCCCCACCCCCTCCCCCTCCCAGATCCTTTTCTATGGAAAAATATTTTTTTTAACTTTTTTTCCCCCTTCCTAACTTCATTGGTGTCAGTGTGGCTAATGCGTGCACGTGCACACGCGTCCACGTGCACGCCCTCGTGCACGCGCGTGCATCGTGCATGCGCGTGCGCATCGTGCACGCGCGCATACGCTCCCTCCTCCCACCAAGTCAAACGGCACCATCGGCACCATCACTACCAGTGCAGAGAGGGCCACAGAGTGGCTCTCTCTGCATCGGAAGCTTGTAAAGGGGTATTGCAGGATGCCTCCATATCGAGGCATCACTGCAATACCCTCAGAGCTGCTGGAAGTGGTTGTGATCACTTCCAGCACTCTGTTAGACAACTGACGTACCAGGTACATCCATTGTCATTAACTGCTTGTTAATGCATGACGTACCTGGTACGTCAGTTGTCATTAAGGGGTTAATTGTAGTAATTTTATTTTGTTTTAATTAAATTATATTTAAGTTAGGGGGGTTAGACTTAGGGTTAGACTTAGGTTTAGGGGTTAATAAATTTAATATAGTAGCAGCGACGTTGGGGGCGGCAGATAAGGGGTTAATAAATGTAGATAGGTGTCAGCGATGTCAGGGACGGCAGATTAGGGGTTAATAAAATTTAACTAGTGTTTGCGAGGTGGGAGTGCAGCGATTTAGAGGTTAATATATTTATTAAAGTGGCGGCGATGTCCGGTCGGCAGATTAGGGGTTAAATAATTTATTTAAGTGTTTCCGATGTGGGGGGGGGGGGCTCGGTTTAGGGGTTAATAGGTAGTTTATGGGTGTTAGTTTACTTTTTAGCACTTTAGTTAAGAGTTTTATGTTACGGCATTAGCCCATAAAACTCTTAACTACCGACTTTTAAATGCGGTAGGAGTCTTGACAGGAGAGGGTCTACCGCTCACTTCTTCCAAGACTCGGAATACCAGCGTTAGGCAAATCCCATTAAAAAGATAGGATACACAATTGACGTAAGGGGATTTGCGGTAAGCTCGAGTCGTGGAAGAAAAGTGAGCGGTACACCTGTACCTGCCAGACTCATAATACCAGCGGGAGTTAAAAAGCAGCGTTGGGACCTCTCAACGCTGCTTTTTAAGGCTAACGCAAGACTCGTAATCTAGCCGTTTGTATTTAAAAAGAAAAAAACACAAAAACCTGCACCAATCAGTTATAAAAAATTAAAGGGAGGGGATGTGGGGTGTTAGAAAAAAACGGCACTAAAAGTGCCTTTACAATGCGGTCTATGGGGACTGAGTTTTTACTTTAAAGTGAAGGTAAACTTTGATGAATGAAAGCCCATTTTTTAAAAATACTATTAAAAACAGGGGCACTTTCATTCATCAAAGTTTACAAAGCAGCCTTTTTGATTAAAAACGTACCTCTCTTCTTTGCACAGCCAGAGCAGCTTCCCCCACCCGGAGATCCTCTCTTCACACGTCATCAATGACTAATCCAGCTTACTCCAATCACGGCTTTCCTCCCAGGGTAGTCATTGCCTGAGGCCATGCCGTGATTGGAGGAAGCTGATGTGTGAAGAGAGGATCTTCGAGTGGGGGAAGCTGCTCTGGCTGTCAAAAAAACAAAGGTAAGTTTGTAAATAAAACAGCTGACTTCTAAACTTTGATGAATGAAAGTGCCCCTGTTTTTAATAGTATTTAAAAAAAAACATGCTTTCATTCATCAAAGTTTACCTTCACTTTAAATATATATGAATATGATTATATACATATATATATGTGTTAATATGTGTATCTACACATATAAACACATAAATATATATGTATATATTCATACATATTTTTAATTTGCTGTCCAACGCTGTGCAAATGACCCCCTGCACTGCGCTAGGTACTTTGCAGTGTCTCACGGCATCAGAACGAGGCTCCCATTGGCGCCTATGAAAGCACGCTCTTGTGAGTGCAAGGCTTTCAGGCAATTCGAACGCAAGGTCACATTCGCATTGCGCCTAAATTGTAATACCAGCACACATTTGTGTGCGCTGGTATTACTCAGAGGAGCGCAAATATTGCGCTTGAGAAAGTGCAATTTTGAGCTCCACTCATAATCTAGGCCAGAGTGAAAGGTTTCTTGTGATCATTCCTTACTGGCCCATAGGACTTTGTGTTCCGATACTTCCTCTATGGACACAACCTGTGTTCAAGGGGGTATTACCTTAACTGAATCCCCACAGATTACAGCTAGCGGCTTGGTTACTTAAAGGCAAGGTACAGTAAACTTCATACAGGTCAAAAACTTTCCAACTCTAAAACAAGATTTGGGTTTGTTTTTTTGCATTTGGATTCCCCAACATAACAAGTCTACGTATATAGTTTCAGCTTTAGGACATTTTTGTTATTTTTGCATGATGCTTTTTAGCAAGGTCTCTTATAAGCAACTCTTAGGGAATTAGTTGGGCCCAGGTTGCAATTGTTGCAATCTTTTTCAAGCTCTTCCTCATATCAAGGCTGTGATGAATTATTATGTCCCATCTTGGGATCTTCCATTTATTATTAATACTGTTATGGAACCACCTTTTCAACCATTAAAATCAGCCTCATATTGAAGACTGGTACCTCACATTAAAGGCAAGTTCCTGAATTATATGCTTTATCATCTTAATAACTTTGCCTGAAGAATTTAATTATTTCAAAGATATTATTCTACTATTCTTTGCCACACACAAGTTGATGGTGTTTTAGTGGCTTCATTATTATTTGGAGAGAAAAAAAGATTTTAGACAGTCAAAATTACTTTTTTGTGATACCATTGGATACAAGGAAAAGACAATAAAAAGCTAAGACAACAATATTTCCCTAAATAGCTTGATGCATTAATTCCTAGCAGTTACAGAATTTGCATGTTTCAAATAGTCTGAAAAAACATTCAACTTGGACAATAACATCATGGGCACTAAAGGAGGCTGCTTCAAATGATGACATTTTTCAAGCAGCATTATAGAAGACTCCTCATAAGTACTTTTTACACTATGTTTGCTGTGGTCAAGTCATCTTCAGCTAAGTTTGGTTAATACAATCCTTCGCTTTACAATAAATCTGTAAATATATTTGCAGCAATTATATTTTGTGGGACAAGATAACTAGAAATTATATCATGGCCTGTATCCTAGCTAACACTTACAGTATAAAGATTTCCTAAGCCCTATAGTCTGTCCTAGCCTATCATGGACATTTTAGGAATTACGGATGAGGACACACTTTTATTAATGGGATACAGAACCCAAAATGTTTTCTTTCATGATTCAGATAGAGCATGTAATTTTAAGCAACTTTCTAGTTTACTCCTATTATCAATTTTTCTTTGTTCTCTTGGTATCTTTATTTGAAAAAGCAGGAATGTAAGCATAGGAGTCGGCCCATTTTTTGGTTCAGCACCGTGGATAGCGCTTCCTGATTGAAAAATTGATAATAGGAGTAAATGAGAAAGTTGTTTAAAATTGCATGCTGTATCTGAATCATGAAAGACAAAATTTGGGTTCCGTATCCCTTTAAGGTAAAGGGGATATGGTATGCTTCTGTCCATGCCGCATTGAGAAGGGGAGATCTTACCTGGTAATTACTAGCTATTCTTAACCACTAGCAGGATGTTTAGAACTTGGATTATGTCATTTGCTGCCGCTACACCCCTCCACTGCATGACTTACAATGACATCATTTGTCCTGTCAATGGAACTCATTTACAACTTTTTTTGTTGCATATAAACTGCAGAGGAGTGTAGGAGCTACCAAAGTACTGTAGAGCTGGATGGATGGGATCCCTAGACGGCCCCAGTCTCAGTTTAGACCCCTGAGACTCCAGTAGTTACATTCCTAATCAAAGCACTATATGCTATTCCAAACCCATTCAATAAACAAAGCAGTGGGGGGTAAGAACAAATCCATCCAATAAATACTGTTTAATTAAGTAAGCCTACTAGAGTGAAATAATTGCCTCTTTTGCATTTCACATGGAAGATGCCACTCTTTCTCTGTATTGTCTGTGTATTGTACCCTGGAAGCAATTTCAAAAGACATCTGGAACTTGATCACCTTCTAGGTTTCCATCATCCTCACCTTGTTAATATGATCTAAGTTATCTCATGCACCAAACATTGTGCTGTGCAAACAGTAGGTGATGACAATTCAATGACCTTCTGCAGAGAGTATGGTAAGGCCCAAACTGAATTAGTCAAACATCGGTAAGTCAGTTGGGGAGAGAACAACATGAAAAATAATAAATATGCCATATAATCCTTGTACAAAGCACATTTCTTATAAAACATCCAACCAACCTATGAGCTATGAACACCTAGGCAACCATCCTTATACAGGCAATTGCCCCAACTCATATTTTACAAAGGTGGCTAAGTAATACATAATACATGAGTTATAAATTCTTAATGTTATGTATGCACATAAAGAGGCTGAAAACTATTGCTAATTGATTAGGAAAAATGTTTTACAGGCCCAGCATCTCGTTCTCCTTCTCCTCAGCATCATTCTTCCTCTCATCTTCTACCCCTCAGTATTATAGCCGCAAAAAAGTGAGCGCAGAGCAAAATTTAGCTCCACATCTCACCTCAATACCAGCGCTGCTTACGGTAGCGGTAAGCAAGTAAAATGTGCTCGTTCACGATTTCCCCATAGGAATCAATGGGGGAGAGCCGGCTGAAAAAAAACCTAACAGCTGCAAAAAAGCAGCGTAAAGCTCCTAACGCAGCCCCATTGATTTCTATGGGGAAACACATTTTATGTCTACACCTAACAACCTAACATGAACCCCGAGTCTAAACACCTCTAATATTACACTTATTAACCCCTAATCTGCCGCCCCGACATCGCCAACACCTGCATTATATTTATTAACCCCTAATCTGCCGCTCCGGACACCGCCGCCACCTACATTATACTTATGAACCCCTAATCTGCTGCCCCCAACATCGCCGAACCCTACATTATATTTATTAACCCCTAATCTGCCACCCTCAATGTCGCCGCCACTATATTAAATTTATTAACCTCTAAATCTAAGTCTAACCCTAACCCCCCCTAACTTAAATATAATTTAAATAAATCTAAATAAAATTCCTATCATTAACTAAATTATTCCTATTTAAAACTAAATACTTACCTGTAAAATAAACCCTAAGCTAGCTACAAAATAACTAATAGTTACATTATATCTAGCTTAGGGTTTATTTTTATTTTACAGGCCGGATGGATGAAGATAGAAAATGCCACCTGGATGAAGACTTCTGCCCATCTGGAGGACTTCTTCTGGCCGGCTTCGATGAAGACTTCTGCCCGTCTGGAGGACCACATCGCCCGGCTTCGTTGAGGACTTGGGCCCAGCTGGGTGAAGACTTCTCAAGGTAGGGTGATCTTCAAGGGGTTAGTGTTAGATTTTATTAAGGGGGTATTGGGTGGGTTTTATAGTAGGGTTGGGTGTGGGTGGTGAGTTTTAATGTTGGGGGGTATTGTATTTTTTTTACAGGTAATAGAGCTGATTACTTTGGGGCTAATGCCCCGCAAAAGGCCCTTTTGAGGGCTATTTTTAATTTAGTATAGGGTAGGGCTTTTTATCATTTGGGGGGGCTTTTTTATTTTATTAGAGGGATTAGATTAGATGTAATTAGTTTAAAAAACTTGCAATTATTTTATTTTTTTTTGTAATTTAATTTTTTTTTTTTGTACTTTAGATATTTTTTTCAATTGTATTTAATTGTATTTAGTTTAGGTAATTTATTTAATTATAGTTTAGTGTTAGGTGGAATTGTAACTTAGGTTAGGTTTTATTTTACAGGTACATTTGTATTTATTTCAGCTAGGTAGCTATTAAATAGTTAATAACTATTTAATAACTATTGTACCTAGTTAAAATAAATACAAAGTTGCCTGTAAAATAAAAATAAACCCTAAGCTAGCTACAATGTAACTATTAGTTATATTGTAGCTATCTTAGGGTTTATTTTATAGGTAAGTATTTAGTATTCAATAGGAATAATTTAGTAAATCTAAGTCTAACCCTACCCCCCCTAACTTAAATAAATTATATTTAAGTTAGGGGGGGTAGGGTTAGACTTAGATTTAGGAGTTAATAAATGTAATATAGTGGCAGCGACGTTGTGGGCGGCAGATTAGGGGTTAATAAATGTAGGTAGGTGTCGGCGATGTTAGGGACGGCAGATTAGGGGTTAATAAAATTTAACTAGTGTTTGCAATGCGGGAGGGCAGCGTTTTAGGGGTTAATAAATATGTTTTAGTGTTTGCGATGTGGGGGGCCTCAATTTAGGGGTTAATAGGTAGTTTATGGGTGTTAGTGTACTTTTTAGCACTTTAGTTAAGAGTGTTATGCTACGGCGTTAGCCCATAAAACTCTTAACTACAGACTTTTAAATGCGGTACCAGTCTTGACAGGAGAGGCTGCACCGCTCACTTTTTTGCAGACTCGTAATACCGGTGTTATGCAAGTCCCATTGAAAATATAGGATACGCAATTTACATAAGTGGATTTGCGGTATTAACGACTCTGGCCAAAAAAGTGAGCAGTACACCTGTCATTTCAAGACTCGTAATACCAGCGTTAGGACCTCTTAACGCTGCTTTTTAACCCTAACGCAAGACATTATTTTACCTGCTCTTATCCAAAGTAATCCTGAAAATCTGGTCTGTTAGGGAGGCCTAAGGACAGGTTTGAAAACCAGTGGTTTATCTGAAACATGAAAGAAAAAAATGGTGGTTTCATATCCCTTTAATGCTAACAATTAATTTGCAAGATAATATTGTAGCCTAAAAGTGCATATTGAAAGCTATTTTGATGTCTGTTTAAAGTAAACCATTATTTAGAGGTTAATAATGCTGATCCCCACTACAGAGTGTAATTAGTTCATGGGAAACAGAAGGCAATACTAGAAGTAAGAACATAAATGTTGGCTGTAGCCCTTCCCCCTGGTGTTATATTGTTTATTTTTGCATTGTAGGATATTTTTTTCAATGTTCACTAGTTTGGAAAACATACTAAGTATATATTTGGAATGCTGTGGATTTTCTGTGAAGTTATGTACATTCCATGTATATTTGATATTTGGCTTAGATTTACTGTTTAATGGTAAATCAAGGGAGAAGTCTTGATTTTTTTTTTTATTATAAAAGTATTTTTCATTGGATTCAAATAGAATATATATGAGTAGTTAAGTATATGATGAGTTAATGCAGCCTAACTTATTTGGGAAAAACAGACGGAAATCTGTTTGTTTAGCAATTAAGATGAGAATGAATTTGGAATTGGCTTAGTGTAGCACGTTAACCCATGCAAAAAGCTTGTCAAGAACACTGGATTCTAGGTGTATGTCATTAAAGAAACCCATCAAACATGGTTTGAATGAGCTAGCATTTTCTGATAATTAAGTAGAAACTCTTGCGGCTTCATGTGGGTCTGTCAGAATGAGTTAGGGTCCCATTAGAGTAATAAAAATAGACACATGATAGCATCATGTGATAGATCCAGTGTCTAGGAAAGATGCTTCTCTGAGGACATCAAGGAATCTGTTCTGGGATACAAATAAGTCTCCTTATAGAAAAATATTTTTTATGAGTATTTTCTTGCAAGCCACTTACCAAAAGCTTTTGTTTACAGAGATATCAAACACTGCTTCTTTACTAAATTTATATATATACTAGGCAATAAGCCTGCCCTGAGGGCAGTGTATTTTTTTTTTTTTTAAAAATACAACCCACAAAGCTAATATTACAACAACAACAAAATTACAGAAAAAATAAACAAAGCTATCAAAATTAAAAAATTTAAACCTAAACTAATACCCCTATAAAAATAAAAAATCCCCCCCAAAATGAAAACACCCCCTAATCTACTACTAAACAACCAATAGCCCTTAAAAGGGCATTGCCCTAAGTTAAACAGCCCTTTCACCTAAAAAAATTACCAATTACCCCCTAACAGTAAAAAACCCACCCAATTAACCCCCCAAATAAAAAAAAAGTCTAAAAAAACCTAAGCTACCCATTGTCCCAAAAGGGGCATTTGTATGGGCATTGCCCTTAAAAGGGCATTCAGCTCTTTTATGCCATCAAAAGGGCAATCAGCTCTTTCACGCCCGAAAAAAAACCCTAATCTAAAAAATAAAAGCCACCCCAAGAAAACCCCTAAGTCTAACCCCCAAATAGGTACTCACCGTTTCTGAAGTCCGGCAGTGAAGGTCTTCTTCCAGGCGGCTCCATCATCTTCTATCCTCATCCGGAGCGACGGCGGCACGGAGCGGAGGTGCGGAATGGTCTTCCCCCGATTCGCAGATCCAGAGTGGCAGTCCTCAGGGTTGGTCTTCAGAGGCGGCGGTCCTCAGCAGCGTGGAGGCTCCTCTTCATCCGATCTCGATCGTACACTAAAAATGTAATGGAAGGTACTGCATTCAAATTGGGGTACCTTGCATTCCTATTGGCTGAAATTTTGAAATCAGCCAATAGGATTAGAGCTACTGAAATCCTATTGGATGTTCAAATCAGCCAATAGGATTTTAGTAGCTCTCATCCTATTGGCTGATTTTAAAATGTCAGCCAATAGGAATGCAAGGTACCCCATTTTTAAACAGGTACCTTGCATTCAATCCTGAGTGTGCGGCGGTGATCGTACAAAGAGGATCTCCAAGCTGGATGGCTCAGCGGTCGTTGGTCTTGTTCCGTGATCCCCTCCGCTCCGCGTCGCCTTGGTCCTGGACGAAGCTACAAGATGTCCCCATGCTGGAAGAAGATGTTGCCGCTTCCAAAAAGACTTCACCACCTGGAAGAAGACCTTCTCCACCGGACTTCAGGAATGGTGAGTACCTATTTGGGGGTTAGACTTACGTTTTTGTTTTGTTTTTTGGGATATTTTTTTTTTACAATAGGTTAGGTTAGGTTAATTAGGTTTTATTTGGGCTGTAAAAGAGCTGATTGCCCCTTTAAGGGCATACAAGAGTTGAATTCCCTTTTAAGGGCAATGCCCATACAAATGCCCCTTTAGGGACAATGGGTAGTTTAGGTTTAGTGTTAGTTTTTTTTTTATTTTGGGGGGTTTGGTGGGTGGGGGGTTTTACTGTTGGGGGAACTTTTTTACATGTAAAAGAGCTGTTTAACTTAGGGGCAATGCCCTACTAAAGGCCCTTTTAAGGGCTTTTAGTAGTTTAGTTTAGATCAAGGGGTGTTTTTTATTTGGGGGGGGCATTTTTTCTATTTTCATAGGAATTAGGTTTAATTTTATTTTATAATTTTTTTATTTTCTTCTGTAATTTTAGACTTTTTTATTTTTTGCAATTTTAGATTATTTTTTTGTAATTTAATGTTAGGTTTTATTTTTAAATTACTGTTAGGATTTTTTATTTTAATTGTAACTTAGTATTTTTTATTTTATGTAATTGGGGTTAATTTAGGGGGTGTTAGGTTAGGGGGCTTAGTAATTAAATTAGTTATTTGCGTTGTGGGGGGTTGGCAGTTTAGGGTTTAATAGCATAATTAGGTTTATTGCAATGTGGGGGGGTTGGTGGTTTAGGAATTAATAGGTTAATTAGGTTTATTGCGATGTGGGGGTTTAGTGGTTAATAGCATAATTAGGTTTATTGCGATGTGTCATACTTTGTGCGGGTAGTTAGGTTTCTTTGTTATTTTGTGTGGGCAGTTAGGTTTTTGTTATTTAGTGCGAGCGGTTACATGTATTTTTGTTATTTCATGCTGGCTGTTACGTGTTTTTTCGTTAATATTTTGTGCGGTTGCGTTTTTTTTTTTCTTAATGTTTCGTTTGCCTACGCTGCATCCAGGTGGATTCTTTTGGCTGCTCGCGCAGCCAACATTCTTTTGGCTGCCTCGCGCAGCCAACATTCCTTTAAGGATGAGTGCACAACTGACGACAGGGACGGGCGTGTTACAAACGCGATTATAGTATAGTATATATATTTAAAAAATTAAAGGGACAGTCTAGTCAGAAATAAACTTTTATGATTCAGATAGGGCATGTAATTTTAAACAACTTTACAATTTAATTTTAAATTTAATTAAGGAGATAGCACAAGGTGCAGAGGTGCCTGCGGTTTTTATAAGAAAAACTGTCTGGAAAAAAAGGGAGGGCCATGGACTCACTGTGTCAAGAAATAAATAAATGTATCACGATAGATTTAGACACTTCTTTACAGAGCCCCGTGCCAAGATAATAGTAGGCTTAGAGCTTGCTAAACCTCCTATCAGCACGGCCCTGAGCTCTGTGAAGAACGGTCGGGATTAGCGAGCCTCCACAGCGCATTAAACTTACCTATAACGCACTTCACAGAAGCCCAGGGACGCACTAATAGGAGGTTTAGCATGCTCTAAGCCTCATATTAGCTAAGCATGGGACTCTGTGAAGAAGGGTTGGGATTAGCACGACTCTACAGCGTGCTAAAGGTACCTATTTAATGCTAAAGGTGAACTTTTTCACCTCTAGCTAAGGAACATTTACATTTTAGTAATTTAGGAAAATGTAAATGCTCCCCGAATATTCAGTACTCATTTAGTTTAAAACAAAATGAATACCGAATAGCACGGGTGAAGTATATTTAAATATATATAAATATATATATATATATATATATATATATATATATATATATATATATATATTTTTTTTTTTAGAATGAAAGATTCAACTGAACCAAATTTTTTGCCTGTGCCCACCTCTAATTTCCTTTCAATAGAGAGTAGTGAGGATATAATTAAATGGCCAGTGAAGTCAAAATTAAACTTTCCTTATTCAAAAAAGTATAACTTTAAAGTACAATCAAATGTACAAATGTTAAAGCACTTGAAAGTGATGTAGCATAAGTGTAAAAAAACTGACTAGAAAATATCACCTGAATATCTCTACGTAAAAAAAGGAAGATATTTTACCTCAGAATTTTCTCAGTAGCCACATCCCATTGTAAAGGGATTTTCAGCAGCCAATCAGGGTGCTAGTCCCAGGACTTGCAAGGGAGCATGCGTCTGGCATGTGCAGACACAGTCATGTTATTTCACTATTCATTTTAAGGATGTTTACAATGAAATCTTGCAAGATTTCATTAAAATCTTATGAGATCCTAGCATAAGCATCCACAGAAACGTTTCCGGGGGAGGGGGGGGGGGGACAAAAAATAAAAGAATATAAGCATAATAACAACAGTGGAAACATGTAAAGATTGTTGTACATGTGAGCTGCACATAGTTTTTTTTATTGAGGTAGAGTTTGGCATAGAAACAAAATATTAAATCATTCCATAAGTGCTATCACAGGAAACATAATACAGGGCTCAACATACAGTAAATATGATGTAAATACAAGAGTTATTAGTAATATCAACCAATAAGATAACAAGGTAAATAGTGTTAATAATGCTATATAGGGACATATTGCAGTCATGCCAATGGTAGTTTAAGCCTCCCCTCTTATTTAAAGGGCCACTCTTGGACCCCTGACCAAGTGAGATTTTTGCTACATTAGAAGGCTACCTGCGATAGAAAAGACCACTCATGGATCTTATTCTATTTACCTTAGATTTAAAAATGTTATATTGTCATAACTAGAAATTTGAAATACAAAGACACACATAGAATGGGCTCAAACATCAACCATTTAAACAAGGGATAGTCAAGGCTGGAATATTACTAAAAGGAAGCCTAACTATAGTTCAGGAGATCCCCTATACCAGGAGGATAAGGGAGAGGCAGTCTAATGGGAAGCTAGTCTGATACAATTGCTTAGAAGGTATACTGGGGCTACTTTAGTCTTGTAGTGCATAAGGTATGACTCAGTTTCGAACTAGAGCTAAAGTGCTAAAGTGTGCTGTACTTAATAAGTAATACGATATCTTTCCGGTACAATTATGAGGTCAACAGAGTTTAATAAAACGCATAATGGCTATGGGACTTGAACGAAAAAGGCTATAGAAGTGCACCAATGCCAACAGAGAGGTATTAAGTAGCTAGAATGAGTAGTGCGATAATGGATACAATGGGCAATGCTGAAAGTATATGTACTAATAGTAAATTATCTATGTCTACCCAGGGATCAGCTGGGATTAAACTAAGTGGTGTACCGGATGATAACCTGACCATCTCAGTCTATCTATAAAAGCCATATGTGTAAAAATCTGCATTATGTTGGTGTACCCTGTGAGCGCATAGATGTTCACCTACAATTGAATGAGCAACATTAAATAACCACTTTTGTTTACTCCTCGAGATACCAGCAAAAGTGCAGGACCAGCCTGCACTAAAAGCATGACAAGCATATTTGAAAGGAGAAAGTCTCATGTCTTATTATAGTGGGAACCACAACAATAACCCGTAGAGCTATATTATTAAAATGGAAAATATTCTTAGAAGTTAGGTTCAAAAAGCAACTGCTATAATTAGCATGCAACCACAATATTGATTGAGGTGAAACTAAACATACACATTGTTAGTCCATATAGTTCAAGCTTACAAAGGAAAGTCCAGCACCTAAGGAGAAAAAAATATTGTGAGCAGTATCTATTTTAAATCTAATGTCCATACAGTTGTAGGCAGTAGCTTATAGTTAAGGATCTGGATGACATCTCTGAGAGAAGAAATGTCCAAAGTATCAGAACAATTAGGCTATAGTATGGTGTGACCCATCAGAGAGACCTCTTTCAGCCTACTGTAACGGTAAGCAAGCTGTATGGGAGACAGTTATGGGATACTTGCCTCTGAGCAATCTCCTGATCCTGAAAGTCAAGCTTTTCCTGTAATTGTGGTCAGGAGAGATGGACCACCCGGATCCCACTTAGGAAACTGTGGAGCTACGAGGATAAGCTCACGGAGCATTAATACGGCTATAGGAAGACACACTGCTTATAAGCGTCCATCACTTTGGCCTGTTTTCTTTTCCAGAGAAACTTGCATGTTGTGAGTGAAGGTTTCTTTTTTTTAATTATATCTAGCTTGGGCATTTCGGGTGCAAGATCGGTGGTTTGAAAAATAGCAATGAAGTTCTCCAAAGCAAATCCTGGCCATCTCGCCAGCTCCTCGGTGCTTGAGAACGTAGGTTCCACATCATAGTGATTTGATTCTTCCAAAGAAGCGTCAGTAGCAGGTAGTGGACGTCAGGGCCCCAAAATTCCACCACCCTCACATCTCACTCCACCGGACCTGTCTTAGCAGGGTTGCTGAGGTAGACCGGTGCTATTAACTCTGAGGGGTGCGACCAGCGTGTCCTCCAGGGCTGCATGGTGTTTATTAAGTAAGCTGCGTAGCTCCTTAAGAAAAAGTGCAGGGACCTCCATAACAAAAAGCTTAGCATAGGTGTTAGGCGGATTATTGATAAACAAATAAATATTACAAACTGTTCAACATATTTTATGTTTACATAAAAACCGTGAAGGTTTCTTTTTTTTTAATTATATCTAGCTTGGGCATTTCAGGTGCAAGATTGGTGGTTTGAAAAAAAAAATGAAGTTCTCCAAAGCAAATCCTGGCCATCTCGCCGGCTCCTCTGTGCTTCAGAACATAGGTTCCACATCATAGTGATTTGATTCTTCCAAAGAAGCGTCAGTAGCAGGTAGTGGACGTTGGGGCCCTAAAACGCCACCACCCTCACATCTCACTCCACTGGACCTGGCTTGGCAGGGTTGCTGAGGTTGCAACCAGCGTGTCCTCCAGGGCCGCATGGTGTATACTAATTAAGCTGCGTAGCTCCGTAAGAAAAAGTGCAGGGACCTCCATAATAAAAAGCTTAGCATAGGTGTTAGGCAGATGTAATGAGCTTACTTGCAATAAGAATTTGCAGTGTCTTATCACAGAATGTGCACTCACTGTGCTTCTATGGTCTCAGGAGTAGAAAATTTCTTAGGTGAAGCACTCGTAGCGCTGCTTAATGACAGGACTAAGGCGTCCCTCCGGGGGCTAAAGTGGAGGCCTAGATCTTGTGACGGCTCCGGGCGCCAATGCCAGCAGCAATTCTCATGGTCTCAAGCACCTTAGATGCGGCTTCCAATATATAATTCAGCTCTCAAGAAGTTTGGTGCAGATCAATCAGATAAAGGATAAATTTACAAAGTTTTTGGTGAAAAGCTGTAGCAGCATGTAGCAATGCGACCGTTCATGGCCGCTACCCGGAAGTTCTCCCGAGCTGCAAATAGTTTTAAATATGGTAGTTTAGATATAAGGCAGGTCTTGACAAATATGAATTGAAAATCTAGGAGCTAGTTCAAAAGGAGATTTTTGGGGCTGCAATATGATGAGAAAATATTTACATACAGAGAAATGTATATATTGTGACAGAGCTAATGAAATTGTGTATGATGGAATCTATATTTCCCCACAAATTCTACAACGTTATTGAAGGAATTGAAAATGTACTATTAATTGTGTATTATGAGCCGTTGTTCCACTTTACAGTTTGGATTTGGCATAAAACTGAAGGTGAGGAATCCAGTTAAGGTTTGAGGCTGCGAATTAGAAGCTGTATGTCAAAGACAGAATATATGCTAATGTTATGCTGAAAGTGAAAGTAAACTTTGTCTAATCGCTACTAATAATTGACAAATACATCCCAAAAAAAGGTAACTTTCATTCATAATTTTATTCAAATCTCAATATAACTAGCTTTTTTACACAATACTTTATTCAAAACTCTCTCGCCGATCCTCAACCCGCATTCAAAAAATATTTTTCTTTTTCAGTGACGAATACAGCCATATCGAACTGATTGGTCCCCCAGTGGCATCCCAAACAGTTCAATATACGACCCTGGCTGTAAATGCGCATGCGGCTATCTCTGAATTACGTCTGTCTTTAGAAGCACATTCATGATAGCCGCATATGCAATGAAAATAGAGTCCCATACAATTGATAGTATTTATTGTAATGGAGAGCGTGGTATTGTGCATGCGCATAAAATCTCTTCTCGAGAGCGAGCACGTAACCATACGTATACGGCAGGTGGGACCACTAGTAAGAATTATAATACACAAGCGGGAAGAAAGCAAGGGGGAGGAGGAACATAGTGAAAGGTTAGATTGAAAATATATCTATATCATGAAAATTATTTTTAAAAATTATTTAAAAAAACAGTGACTACATTAGTTTATAGTAGATTTAAGAATTGGCTTATTGATATATCGTTAAATTTACTTTCACTTGGAGTTGTGCTGCTGTCTAGGGTTTCTAGGCCTGTAAGTTTTGAAATCTATCAGGAATGCTTTATTTTGTTTAGTAAGCGCTATTGTGCAATGATGTATTTTGTTTTTGTTTATGTTAAAAATGGTATAACTGCAAAATGTATGTGAATAGACAGACCAAGGCTTTTAAATCTAAATCCAGTGTGTGTGGAGTACATCTGCTGTGAAGACTGTGTCAAAGCTATTCCCTGGACAAAATCCCAAGGATTTTTGTCACGTTTGGTGGAGAATATGGTATGTAAGACAGAAATTAGACAATTTGCAATTAATTTACTGAAAGAGAAGCAGAAAATGGTGGCTACAGACAATGTAGAGGCTTACCTGATGGCATTTGAGTGAACCGCTGAGAGGTAAGGCTGGCCTGTGGCTGAGTGGGTGAGTCTCCTTGCACTGTTCCTGAGTGGTTAACCCCAGAAAGCATACTGTGATTTAGATCCAGAGCAAGCTAAGGACTATAATAAATTAAAAACAGTAACTAATTCTGTTCGTGCCCAGAGGTTTCATGCCTGGAATTATAGAACGGATAAAACTGTTGAATCGGAAACCTGAGACCAACTTATCTAATGTAATTGAAGAGCTACTAGTGATGGATTGGTTCCTGATGAGCTTACCAGTTGCCTGTGGGTGCGTCAGAATGACCCCAAAACAATTGTCCAGCTGATGGAACATGTGGATACATTGCAACAGGGGGATCTGTTGTTTTACATAACCCAAAGAAGATCCTGGAGCCTGAAGCCCTGGAGCCCTACTAAATCTGTTAAGACTGTTCCAGGGAGGAGGGGAACTGGTGATGAACAGATGGATGTACTGTATATAATGTTATAGACGTTTCTTGGAGAGACAAACAGTTTGTTAGGCAGGGTGAGCCTACAAGAGACTTAAAAGTGACTATATCTGCTATAAAATGTTTAAAATGTAAAGAGTATGGGCATATAGCCAAGAACTGCCCCCATGGTGTTGAAGCAAAGGAGTGCATTTTGGGGAAAAACCGGGATTGGTATTCACTTTATTCTTGGTCTGTATGTGCAGCAAATAAAAATGACTGCTTGAATAGCCACACTTAGTGTACTGTGTCTATAGAAGAGAAAGTGATACAGACCTTATTAGATTCAGGGAGTATGGTTACTCTATTAGACCAAGCATTGGTTCCTAATGTACAAACATATAATACACATAAGCTAGATATTGCTTGTATTCATGGAGACGTACATAATTACCCTGTAACAGTTAATTATTGAAACCCAGTGTGGCTCTGTAAACTGACGAGTTGTTGTGGTGCACAAATTGATACATGATATGATAATTGGAAGAGATTTTCCTCATTTTTTGGGGCCCATGGGTCATTGCTGGAAGATCTACTGCACAAGAGTTAATTAATGAATTTCCATTTTCTGATATATTGATTGATGAACCAGATGATAATGATGTGATTGTAAGTAAGCAGTTAATGCATTTAAAAGCACTAGTTGGTGATAACCAGAACAAACTGAGGAAGGGCTAATAAGTAGTGAAGAGCAAAATATAGGACTAATTGATTAATAATCCAACCCAGGTAACTTTAAAAGTGCACAGTTGTCGGTGGCCAGAGATAATATCTTGCTACAAAATGGTTCACAGGTTAATCCAGACAAGCCTCTTATGTATCCTCATTTTGAAGTAGATAAACTTGCCTCATATTCTTGGGGGCCATCTATGGGTGGAAATGACAATGGAAAGAATTCTCAGATGTTTTATTGACCTGGTGTTTTTGCTGCAATAGCGATATATTGTTCTTCATGCCCTGAATTCCAGCTTACTGCTCCATTTATTGCTTACAGTACAGTACCTTAGTGACCCTTCCTGTAATTGAAATTCTGTTTGAGCGTATTGCAATGGATTTTGTGGGGCCACTTGTGAAGTCTGCTAGGGGGCATCAGTACATTTTGTTTATATTAGACTATGCTACCTTTTTTTTTTGGTTTTCAAAAGCTTTATTGAACATAAAATCGCTGCATACAATGCTGAATTGAAACAGTTACACATGCAACAGTGTGATAACAATGATTCCATATACATGAAACATGATACAATTTGTCAACATAAATGAGTTGTGGGTATATTTATCGTTCAATGAACAAGTTTAGGTTGCATAGGTAAGTTATTTAAACTAGGTGAGAGAGAAATGAAATCAATAAATAAATGAAAAAATACAATAAACAATACAAATGGGTGTATAAATATAAATACATACATAGCTCCTGCAGAGGTGTAAACTGTTGTGTCGTTGATTATCGGGTTTTTGAAATGACCTTCTGTCCAATTTAAGGTAATAAGAGAAAGCGTCAAGTCCGTCAGCTAAGGGCGGTCAGTAATTTTGAGTTTGAGGAGGGGATGTGAGGGTGGTGGTCTTGAGTGTGGGGGATTTCTGATTAAGATATTCCTCCCACAAAAAGTATATCGAGTGGTAGTCAGCTATTTGTTTGTTACGAGTAAAACTATATTTTTCTAGTTGGAGAGACTGAGTGGTTGTTTCTCTCCAAACATGGATAGATGGAAGTGTATTGCATTTCCAGTTTTTTGGGAATTAGTCGCTTTGCTGAGTTTGTCATGATAGTCAGTAGAGCTAGTCGAAGTTTGCAAGTTATTTTGGTAAATTTATTAAAGATGAAAAACCAGGGGGGCGGAGCTGGCCGCTGCTAAGATGGCAGCGTAAATCCTTAGCTCCGTAAACCAACATACACAATTATGCTAAATATAACATAAAAACTACAATTTAGACGCTCAGAACCGAGATAACTAACTCTGGAGAGATATTGCCTCTAACAAAGGCTGTTTGGCAAAGCTGCGGTAGGCGGAAGCAGTGTACCCTGGAAGAGCTATGAGCCGCCATAAGTGAGTGGACGAACGGGAGAGCACTCCAACAAGTTATATCCCCGGGCACGCATTACAATCTGCGCTTATCAGAAGCACAGCCACCCAGCAAGAGGACACGTCCCATCTAACAGCAACGGTGTCAGACCGGCCGGATCGCACAAATAAACTGAGAGGCGCCAGGAGCGGCAAACCCACACGCTATAAAGTAAGTGCGGCCCGGTCAACGGGGACAAAGAAAGGACACTCAGTTATAATAAAAAAGGGATGCTGTTTGACCTACCCTTATGATAATGACAAGTTAGAGATGGACTGAGAGTGGCACACTAAAATAGCGCTAGAGGGATACAAGGCCGCAGGGGCTGTGACGCAGCAGCTTTTACACTGCAGTGTATGTGAAAGCAGGAGAGAGCAGGCCCTAACACTGGGGACTACAGTAGTAAAGCGCAGCTTCCTTATCTAAAACACAGGGTCAATCACACTTGAACTCACACAGGGGAGACAGGCCTATGAATACCGGCCCATATACCATATAAATCACAAAGACCCATAGTTAAGGCTCACATGTGAATCAGGCTGCATATTCACTACAGTGGGCGGTGTGATTCAATATAGAGCAGGACATAATATTCAGGGGCAACAGAGACAGAGGCCTAACCCTCACAATGACAACCAGAAAGCCCCTAAAAAGTTTAAAGCCTACCAAGTCTATACAGATGAAAAGTACTACTGTGGAATCTTTTTTCAATCAATCCAGCCAGCACTCTACTCCCACAGAACAAGATTCCACAAGAATATTTTCACCAAGCTCTCAATCACCAAATAGACATAATAAAGAACCAGATGCTCTATCACAGATCCCCACATCTCTTCTATCATCCCTAGCCTCAAAGCAAGATATCGCGGAAATAGTGAGAACTTGTATGAGAGAAGAGATGGCAGATTTGAAACAAGAAATGCACACCATCGGATTTCGTGTGGACACTCTGGAAGACTATACCAACAATATCCAAGAAGAGGTGAATCAAATGCAGGAAGCCACAACTTCACATGCAGACCTAATTGAAGTTCTCCACGACAAGATAGAAGATCTCGAGAACAGAGGACGCAGGAAAAACCTGCGTATAAGGGGAGTCCCGGAATCGGTGCTACCGAAGGATCTACCTACATATTTACCAGCACTGTTTGCCCACCTCAGAGGCGAAACATCCAACATGGAAATCAACTGGGACAGAGCGCACAGAGCCCTAAGGCCTAGACCGCCGGACAAAGCCCCACCTAGGGACATCATAATAAAATTTAAGCAATTCAGAGAAAAGGAAGAACTTCTCAATTTATCTCGCAGAAATCAACCAGTCAAGTTCAGGGGAACAGTACTTCAATTTTACACTGACCTCTCGCAGAGGACATTGCAGAGACGGAAGGAACTGGCACCACTAACAACCTTATTGAGAAGCAAAAAAATATTGTATAGGTGGGGATTCCCCTTTCATTTATATGTTCTACATGGAAATCGGAAACTCTCTTGTACCAAAACATCCGAAATACCGGAGTTCTGTGCCGCGCTCGACCTGGAGCCACCATCGGACCCGTCAGATGCAGACCAACAGCCGCTGCCACAGCGGAAAAAACGACAGAAAGATGCCAGCAGAGAACGTTCAGAATCTCGCTCAGTAAGGGGTAGCTCCTCCAAGGGACTCCAATCACCTCAGGCAAAAAAGGTGGCTCAGCTGCCGAGACCTACCACTCCGGACATTGGATAAAGAACCTGGTGTTCACCTGGATGGGTAAAATATGTTTAATGAATGTATGATGACTATGCATAGCCTCTATACAGTAGCAAATGAACAGAAGAGAAGGTAGTATAAATCTAGTACCTTTGCTAAAGTCTGTATACTAATATAATATTGCCTTGACTTTTCATGGAAGCTATTAAGGGGTGCCAAGGTCCTCATAGGAAGACTCATCTGATTAATATAAAAAAAAAAAAAAAAAAAAAATATATATATATATTGGCACACAAGAAATAACTGAACACTGTGCTGGGAAGATTGGAAGTGGAGTTAGACTATATTAAGAGACTTCATTTGTTGCTGGGACTTCTAAGAACAAGGTCAAAGGTTCCATTACATGCTATATATTGTTATATGTTTTGTAAGAATCAAGTTAATTGTTGGTTTACACCTCTTGGTTTCATAACAGGTGAAAATAAGATCTAGTACTATATATACAACATACTATAGACATCTCACTGTGTCTCTTAGTAACAATTACGATTCTTCTTAGTTACTGTTATTTTTGATTGCTTTTGTTTTTTGTTTGTTGTTTTTCTTACTCAATTAGAGTACTCTAAAATTTGCAGAATACATATCCTGTTGCACCACTGAATAATCCAAGTTTAAAGCACTATCTATAAGCTATATTGCATTTGTACTCAGACTTAGTGTCAGTCATATTTAGCAAAAAAGGAAATGAGCAAAATAATTAACATTATTTCCCAGAATGCAAAGGGTTTAAACTCCCCATAGAAAAGATCGATAGCACTTTCAGATCTATATAAAAGAAAGGGTGATATAATATTCCTTCAGGAGACTCACTTTAAGAAAAGGAATGAACCTAAATATCTAGGGACAAAATACACCCAGCACTTCCATAGCTCAGCAGATTCAAAGAAATGTGGGGTCAGTATCTTAATACACAAGGACATTCCCTTCAAACACATACAAACCACGTCTGACACTGAAGGCAGATTCCTAGGGGTGTTTGGACTTCTTTATGGAAGCCCAGTGACCTTGATAAATATATATGCACCTAATACAAGACAGCTCCCATTCTTCAAGAATATTTTTAATAAGATAATAGATTTCTCTAGAGGAGTGACGTTCTTGGGAGGGGACCTCAACTTAGCACTAGACCCCCAGATGGATAGCTCATCCACCACAAATAGAGCCTTAAAACATGTAACCAAATGCCTAGGGAAGTTAATGAGAGACCACAATCTGTACGATGTCTGGAGGTTTATAAACCCTTGCAAGAGAGATTACACCTTTTTCTCATCACCGCACCATACTTATAGTCGAATAGACTACATCATGACTAACCAATGCGGCTTAGCCACCATACGGACATCAAAAATCTCACACACTACATGGTCAGATCACTCTGCGGTGATAACACAGTTTCACTGGCCTAACATACCGATACACCCCTTTATTTGGAAACTAGATGACTCAATACTAAACACGCCTAGATACACTGAGGGACTGGTCAAATCACTGAATGAATACTTCACGATAAACGCGCAGGCAGATAGTGATCCGTTCATAGTCTGGGAGGCACACAAATGCTATATGAGAGGAGAATTTATTAAAATCAAATCACAGATGAAGAAAGCATCTAGACAGCACTATACAGATCTCTCAAACTCTCTATCCCAAATAGAATACCAACACAAACAAGACCCACTAAATACTGAAGTGCTCAAGGAATTACAGAAAGCTAGAGAAGCCCTTAGGGACCTCCTAACTAGGGAATATAACCTTACGACAATAAAACTCAAGCAACGCTACTACTATGAAAGTAATAGAAGTGGCAAACTGCTAGCGCGGGCGCTGAAACTTAAAAAGCTCAAAACTTATATCCATGAACTGGACACACACGATAAACGTAAAGCAAAGGCAACACCAGATATCCTATCCCAGTTTGAAACATACTATACAAAATTGTATAATATACAAAACAAAGACACTGATAGCCCCACACTACCAAATATATCATCATATTTAGAAAAGTGCCAATTACCCCAATTATCGGAGGAACAAACTAATGAGTTAGAAAGCCCACTAACTACTGAAGAGATAGCAATGGCAATCTCCAATCTGAATACAGGAAAAAGCCCCGGGCCGGATGGCTATTCTGTCCAATATTGTAAAAAATTCTCCTCTATTTTAATACCACATTTACAGAAGATATTTAACCAAATATCGGAAAACACGTCATTCCCCCCAAATATGCTAGAAGCGCACATCATGGTGCTCCCAAAACCTGGGAAGCCAGCCACTACTCCCTCAAATTTTAGGCCCATATCCCTGCTAAACGTGGACGTAAAAATCTATGCGAAAGCGCTGGCAGCAAGACTCAACAGGTATTTACCTGAACTGGTTCATATTAACTAGGTTGGATTCGTGCCTCGTAGAGAGGCACGGGATAATACAATAAAAGCTATAGACCTTATAGAATATGTCCAAAAAGAAAAGATCCCCACCATTTTCATGGGAATAGATGCTGAAAAGGCCTTTGACAGGCTCAATTGGTCTTTTCTACGCTACACCCTTATTAAATTCGGAATAGGACCCCACATGATAGAAAAAAATTTTGCATTATATTCCGACCCTTCAGCCAAAATCAGACTAAATAACTCACTCTCAAACACTATCACTATAAGGAATGGAACCCGACAGGGATGCCCATTATCCCCCTTATTATTTGTGTTGGCCATGGAAGTGCTAGCTAGTAATATACGTAATAATAACGCCATTACAGGGGTTAGAGTGGGGGACAGGCATTATAAATTGTCGCTGTATGCGGATGACCTCATGTTAACACTGACTAATCCACTATCCTCCCTAACAGCGTTACAGAAGGAGTTCGACCTGTATAGCTCTTACTCCTTCTTCAAAATTAATACAACCAAATCGGAGATTTTAGGTGTAGCAGTGCCCGGAACATTACTGCAACAAATTAGCAACCAGTTTCAATTTTCGATACAAGAAAACTCCTTGAAATACCTAGGGATATATATAGCAAAAACCAAAGAGGAACTATTCACATTAAATTATACGAAACTACTACAAGAGTTACAGATAGAAATAAATAGGTGGAGAAGCAAATATCTCTCTTGGCTAGGTAGAATCCATGCTTTTAAAATGTCATTTTTGCCGCGAATACTATACATGTTTCAAACAATACCCATACAGCTTTCGAAATTGTATTTAAATAGGCTCCAAAACAATGTTAACACATTCATATGGCAGAACAAAATGCCTAGGGTCTCTAAGAAGACTATGTATAGAGATAGACACAATGGGGGCCTAGGTGTCCCCAACCTAACATATTATAAACAGGCATCTATTATGACTAGAATAATAGACTGGAGTAAACATTTCAAAGATAAGGAATGGGTACTATTAGAACACGAACTAGCAGACACTTCAAGTCTGAGTGGCCAATGTTGGCTACGCAAGTCACAGAGGAAGCTATGTAGCTTAACGCCAAGATCAGTATTGGAAACTCTAGAGGTATGGGATTCAATACTAAAGAACACAAACGACATATCCTCTGTTCCGTCACCCCTGACTCCTTTACTGGCAAACAACGACTCCCCAATGGCCCATAGTATCATAAAGGGCGATGCCATGAACTTACACTGTTGGGTACCAACACACTCAGTATTAGATAACGGTAAAATGCTCACAAAAACAGAAATAATGGACAAACACATATTTACCTATCTGAACTGGTATGAGTATTTGCAACTCACACACTACATTAACCATAATAAAAATAGATCGAGTTTGTTGAGGAAACTTACTACATTTGAATCTATATGTTATTCAGAAGGCACCTCAAGGAAGGGGCTATCACAGTCTTATGGACTTTTGCTAGCAGCACATTCGAAACAGCTGCCTTCATACACTAAAATGTGGGAGGAGGAACTACACAAATCCTTAACGCCAAATGAGTGGCAGCTGATTTTCTACCAGATGGGCAGAGCCCCATCTTCTATGAATGTCACAGAGACAAATATGAAGCTACTTACCAGATGGTATCTTACCCCAAAAAGACTATCTAATATATACCCAAATACCAGCAAACTCTGTTGGAGAGGGTGTGGACAGGAAGGAACTCTCTCCCATATATGGTGGGAGTGCCCCCTATTACAAACATACTGGACGAACATACACACAGAAATAGGGAAAATAATAACAATACCACTAGGAAAAGACCCATTTGTGCTTCTATTCAATAAAGTACCTAAAATACAGTGTAAATTAAGGTCAATGCTATTATACATTATGCTGAATTGCGCCAAACAATTAATCCCAAGGCTATGGAAAAACACAAAAACCCCTACAGTACAGGAGTGGAGGGAACATGTAACGAGATTATTATCCCTTGAAAAATATCATTACCAACAAACTAATAGAATAGAAGAATATCACTCCATACTGTTTCTATGGGAGGACTATTTAGGAACATTGCAAAGACACCATAATTGACCAAGATGTACCCTCAAGAATATGTATAACAACAAATGCATATGGCATATGAGACCATAGGTAAGAGTAATCTAAACTGAAGCAGATGTAATAGGATAGAGAGTGTAAAGTGGTGCAACAGCGAGTTGACAGGTTTATGTTATTTATTGCTACGGAACAACGTGTTGTGAAGTTGTCCCTGCTTGTTTTTGTTTGCGATGTATCTAAATATATGTTCATATATGATGTATGATGTAAAATGAATAAATATCAATAAAAAAAAAAAAAAAAAAGGAATGTCATGCTCTAATTCTTTGTAAATTTGGGACTGGGGACCCTGCACCTCTAGGTGTTAACCCATACATGGAGGTGCGGGTTCGCTAGCCTTAAAATAATTTGCTCTAACAAATTGGAGGATGTCATTTTTTTTCTATAATGGTCCTGTGTAGTACCACATAATCAGCTTTATTTTGTCTTCATTTTTTCTTTCTTCTAATTTTATATAATTAGATTTTTTTTCTTAATCCATTTTTCTTATTTTTCTTGTTTGTAAACTATGTTGAAAATGTAATAAAAAGATATTTGACTTAAAAGATGAAAAACCAGATGTCGAGCTTGAGACTTAAAGATAGAACTTTTTCAAATTCGACTCTGATAGCTTCCCAATATGCTTGAGCTATTGGGCACGTCCACTATATGTGTGTAGGGGTGCCAATATTTTGGCAACCTCTCCAGCATTCCGATGAGTGTGTAGGGAAAATGGTGTGAAGCCGATGAGGCGTGTAGTACCATCTATATAGTAACTTAACGTTCATTTCCATTACATAAATGGATGAGGAAGATTTTGTCATGCAGGAGAAGATTTTTAGCCATTCCTTTGGGGTTTGTGTAATGCCAATCTCTGCTTCCCATTTTTGTGTGTACGAGGGGAGGGACATGCTGCTTGGCTGCATGAGTAATTGGTATATAAAAGATAGAAAGCCCTTGTGAAGTGTGTCATAAATACAGCTGCTTTCGAAACCAGTATGGGAGCGAAAAAGTTGTAGCTTATGTGGGTGTTTGGCAAGGAAGTCTGTTAGTTGATGGTATTTAAACCATTCTATGTGTATTTTGTCCAGGATGGGGGCAAGTTCAGTTAAGGGTTTGATTTTCCCGTTTTGAATGACTGTAAGGCAGGGAGAGGAGTTTACAATGTGGGGTGTTTGAGTTATGTGGGTGGGGAATGGTATTGGTGAATCTGGATTTTTGCAAAGAGGTGTTAGCGGAGAGGGTACAGTTGAGATGTGGTTATATTGTTTTATGGATGCGTCCCATAATTTTAAAGTTTCTCTAGTGATTGTTGGTAGACATGTAGGTAAGTTTCTTTTGGTGGGATGCAACCAGCACTTGCTGCCAAGATGTGAAGTATGGGATAACTCGTGCTCTAAAAGAACCCATTCTTTGTGAACTGAATGTCTGCACCAGTGTATTATTCTGGTATAGAAGCTAGCGAGTCTGTATTGGATAAGGTTTGGGATCCCAAGGCCACCTAATTCCTTAGGGCGATAGAGGGTGGCAGTAGCTATCCAAGGTCTTTTGTGTTGCCATATATAGGAGATGAAGGATTTTTAAAGGTTGTGTATTACAAATTTGGGGATTGGGATCGGTAGGGTTTGGAAGAGGTATAGTAGTTTGGGGAGGAGAATCATTTTGACTGAGTTAATTCTGCCTAACCATGAGATTGGTTTATTGCTCCAGGAGCGCAGCATGTTTTGTATTGAGTCGGCTATGACTTTATAATTGGTGTCAAGTGTGACTTGTGTATGGGGGGAAATATACACTCCGAGGTATTTTATAGAACGCTTGTATTGTATTGTATGCGAAAGTATACGAGTGCTTGTATTGTGGTGATTTCCTCTGTTTGTAATCCAAGTGGGAGCAATTCTGATTTGGTAATATTTATTTTGAAATTTGAAAAATTGCCGTACAAGTGTAGTGTTTGAATGAGGGGGGGAAGTGAGTCATGGGGTCGTGTTAGTGTGAGAAAGAGGTCATCAGCGTATAAGGTAGCTTTATATTCCTGGTGAGCAATTGTGAACCCCTGTATGTCTGTATTATGTCTGATATGTGATGCTAGAACCTCCATTGCGAGGATAAATAATATAGGGGAGAGGGGGCATCCCTGTCTCATACCGTTTGTGATTGAGAATGGCTGGGACAAGGTATCCTTCAATTTTATTTTGGCTTGGGGGCTGTTGTAAAGGGAGAATATTTTTCCTGTGAAAATTGAGTCGAAGCCGAATTGTGCAAGTGTCTCCTTCAGAAATTGCCAGTTTAGCCTGTCAAAGGCTTTCTCCGTGTCCATAGAAATGAACACAGAGGGGATATGGTTGTTAACTGCATGTTCCATTAATAATAGAATTTTGGTCGTATTGTCTTTAGCCTCTCTAAGAGTAGTGAAACCGGCCTGATTAATATGTATGATTGATGGGAGTATAGAGTTAATACAGGTGGCTAATATTTTAGCATAAAGTTTGATGTCTATGTTAAGAAGGGAGATTGGGCGGAAGTTATTGGGCATTGTAGGGGGTTTAATTGGCTTTGGGATCACTACTACTTGCGCTTCTAGTATGGATTGGGGGAATGGATTGGTGTCTGTTACCTCATTGAATAGTTGAGTAAGATAAGGGGAAAGTTGAGAGGAAAAGGTGTGATAATACCTTCCAGTGAAATCGTCTGGTCCTGGGCTTTTCCCATTATTAAGTGATTTTATGGCCGTGAGGAGTTCAGTCTGGGTAATGGGATTGTTGAGGGTTTTAAGTTGATCAGATGTTATAGTGGGCAGATGCGCACTGGAGATATAAGAAATCAAATCTGGAGAAGGGCCTTAAGAGGGTGCATTTCTTTGAATTTGGTTGTGTGTATGAGGTCATATAGAACCCATAACATATGTGTAGCTTATAAATGTGTGAGCATATCTCTGCAGGAGAAAAACATTCATTTAACAGGTGATAACTTAAACAGTATCTCGTAACAAACATTATAACATTGTAAACCATGAAAAACATTAACATGTTAACAAAAAACAAAAAGTCTCTCTGCCTATTATAGGTCATAACTGAGAGTAGGTTGGGGGCAGTACCATAAAGTGCCCTGTAAATTCTGAATATTTTTAATGATATTGGTTAGGAATCCTGAAGGGGGAAGGTAAGGGAGGTGGGTCAGAGGGGTGGGTAGGAAGGAGATAGGATAGGTGGGAAGGGGGGAGAGGGTGAGGAAAGCAATATGGGAAAGGAGTTTTTAAAGTCTGTCTTTGCTCTCACTCTGTGAATAGCAGAAGGTTATAAATTTGCTGAGTTGAGAAAAAACAAAACTAAATAATGATGAACAGTACTTGCCTGTCCCGGGGGGGGGGGGGTGACACTGTTCAAAATATTAATCTATTTGTTCAGTGTTACTGAATTAGGGGTAAAGAGTTCACAAGGGTGAATTTTCAGAGGGGGCCAAGCTGGTGGTGGGTTGCCTTCTTGTGGTGGTGTCTTTTGACTTGGCTTTCTTGGGAAGAGCTGTGTGCCAGGACTCGTTTGGATTGCTTCGTCCTTTGGAGATTTGTGAGCTCTTAGGTTCAGGTAGAGTTTCTGAAGGGGGTTCAAGTCCAAGTGTTGTACAAAAAGTTTGAGTGTCCTCTGGAGTTCTGCAGACCACTCGGGTGCTATTGCTAATAGTCCAAAGATGTGTTGGAAAACCCCATCTGTAGGGGATTCTCTTATTTCTTAGCAGGGTAGTAAGAGATGAAAATTCCTTCCTGCATTGTAAGGTGCGAGTTAATAAGTCTTGGAAGAATTGTAGGACATTGCCTCTGAATCTTACAGGCTGAATTTTGCGGGATTGTCGTAAGAGCATTTCTTTTTCTTGAAAGTTCTTTAGGCGGATCACAATATCCCATGGCGGGACTGAGTCAGGAGGTTTTTGGTCTCAAAGTTCTATGAGCTCTAACCCATAGGATATCCTCAGTATAGGAAGATTCTTTCAAATGTTGGAATAGATCCTGTAAATAAACCGGGAAATCTTTGGGCAAGACTGACTCTGGCACTCCTCTGATACGTATATTTTTGCGCCTGCTTCGATTCTCGAGGTCGTCGAGCTTATCTTGAAGAGAAAGTATGGTCTCCTGTTGGGAGGTTACTTGGTCAGTTAGTTGCTGTACATCCTCTTTAATGATTTCTTGGTTACTTTCAAGAGATTCAACCTGAAAACCTACGGTGTGAATGTCCTGCTTTAATTCAGCCAGCTCCTCTCTAATACAGGAACGTACTATGTCCGCAATGTCCTTTTTCAATGGTAAATTTTGTAAAAAAGAGGGAGAGAGCTGGCATTCAGTTGGTAAAGTTCTGTTTGGTTGAGATTCCTGTGACAGTGTTTGAGGAGTTTTGTCCCCAGTTTTAAGGGAGGCAGGAGAGGTATTCGTTGTGTCTGAACTATGTAGAAAAGAGGACATTAGGTTTGATTTCCCTGTTATAGACTTTGGTATTTTATCTTGTTTGATATTGCGTTTAGTCGCCATGTTGGACCAGGGATGCACGTGGCGTGATTCTTGAGTCTCTTGTGACAAGATTGTCTTATGCAATGTAACACTTATGAGGTATATGCTGGTAGAAGAGTTAGTCCTCAAAACAGACAAAAGGATCTTGTAATCACTGATAATAAATGAAAGATGCTCATCAGTGGTATATTGCAGGTGGAATGGGTTAAGGTCGGTGCTGTAATTGCAGCAACAAATTATAGAAATGAGGGCTTGATCTCCAGGCTGAGTTTAAAAGCCAAGCATTGGATATTTCTGTGGGTTTGTTTTTCAAAAGAGCTGCAAAGTCAGTGGTTAAAGGCAGCTAAACTGTTATTTATTTTCTCTGATGTATAAAAGGTTATGTAAAGTATTAGAGCTGCAGTTCCTGTTTTATTGATCAGGCATAGAAGATGGGTTAGACTATGTAGCTGGTCTGTAACCCGAGCTGGTCCTGTAGTAGGCCAAATCCCTAGGGTCAATTTTTAGCAGAGGCCTGCAAGGGCCATACAATGACTGATTATTAATTGTGGTCGGGTTACAGTTAGGGAATGGGCCTGTCTCTGTGTGGATGAGCTGGTATGTTAGGGTATATGAAAATTCTTACCCTGGAGGAAGCGGAGTTCCGGTGTAGGCCTAATCCCCAGGCTAAATTTTTTTTACGGTCCGACTCGAAAATAGGGTGCCGTTTTTCAGTCCTGAGGCCCTTTGTTTTAAGCTGTGAGCCTTCCTGGGAGCTTGGTTGTGGCCCCTGATGACCAGTAAGGAGGTATACTTGTGGCCTAATGGCGGATGCGGCCTGAATTCGGTCCAGAGTGCTGAGTGTCTCTGGTTCAGGGGGAGATGAAAAAATTATCCCTCTGAGTTGTTGCCACAGGTTTTAAAGGTGCTGGGGAATATTGTAGGAGAATTTAGGAGCAAGGATGGTCAGGATTCCTGATGATATAAGGGCCTTTACAGCGGAGCTCCGGAGTTATGCTGCCATCTCTGCAGCTGATGGCTCCGCCCACAGACTATTCTACCTTTTACCCAGAGGCAATACCCATGTGAACAGCCTCAGCAATATCATTTGCTAAAGAACTAATGTTTAGCCGGGCTGGGATACCCAAAGAGATCCTGAATGATTAGGGTACTTCATTCATGTCATGGGTTACAAAGGAACTATGTAAACTCCTTACCATTGAACCATTAAAAACCTCTGTGTGGCACCCACAGACAGATGGTTACTTGAAAAGCTCAATAAAACTTTGAAAGCTATGTTGTGAGATTGGTAAAATTTTGAATTTTTGTTGCCATATCTGATGTTTGCAATAAGAGAAGTTTCCCAAGATACTAGTTTCTCTGCCTTTGAGTAATTGTATGGTAGAAAACCCAGTGGTTTACTGGACATAGCTAATGAGATATGGGAACAGGAGACTACCCCACATCTTAGTGTTATTGAACATATTTCTCAGATGCAGGAGCATATGGCAGCCATTATGCCTATAGTTAAAGAACATATGGAGAAGTCCCAACAACATCAAAAGAAAAGTTACAAAAAGAATACTATGATATGTGTATTTCTTGTTTTGGTTCCCACTGTTGAAAACAAATTCTTGGCAACCTGGCAGGGACCCTATGAGGTAATTCAAAGGACAAATGAAGATTATTATAAGGCAACCAAGTAGGCAGAGCAGGAGGAAATATTTCATGTTATTGTATTGAAGCCTTGAAAAGAAAGGGAGGTCCTTGTTACTACAGATGTAATAGCTTGTACTGTTGAAATGAATGTTTCACAAACCTTGTCTATACACCAAAGCGAAAAAAGATTAACCTTAAGCCATACAGAATACCTGAAGCCCATAGGGAGGTAATTAAAACAGAAGTCAGGAAAATGTTAGATTTGGGCATTATTGAGGGATCCCGAAGTGACTGGAGTAGACCAATTGTAGTTGTATAAAAACCTGATGGTACAATTTGATTGTGTAATGATTATCGTAAACTGAATTCAATTTCAAAATGTTATGCGTATCCTATGCATAGTGAGGACTAGGAATCTGATCTTCCAAAAGAACAAGCTATTTTGTATTCAATACAAAATGCTGGTTTAACAGCTAACCCTAACAAATGTACAGTTGTCCTAAAAGAGCCTAAATATTTGGGCTATTCCATTGGTAAAGGTTTGGTGACACTCCAGGTTGTTAAAAGTGAAGCCATACAAAAGTGGCCAAGGCCATGGATGAGGTAAAACAAAGAGAAAAGTTACCCGTTGGTTCCTGATTTTGCAACCATATCATTTTTTGATTAAACACAAAGCAGGAAGTAAACAGGAAAATGCTGATAGTCCCTCCAGAATGCCCTCACTTGTTGCTAAGGTCGCTCATCCCAGTAGGCCTGAGCTGGGGGCAAGGATATGTGACAGAGCTAATGCGATTGTGTAAAATGGAATCTATATCTTACCACAAATTCTACAATGTTGTTTTTGGAATTGAAACGGTTCTATTAATTGTGTATTATGGGCCTGTAATTTACTTCAAAGTGTGGATGTGGAATAGAATTGCAGGTGGGGAATCCAGTTCAGGTTTTCCTTACAAGCTAAGGTTTTCTCACCTGCAGTTTATTATTGTCAATCAGCTGTTAAATAGTGTGTGCTGAGGCTACTAGCTAGGACCTGTTTTGTAAAAGACAGAATATATGCTGAAGTTGTGCTGCGCCTGCTGTCTATAGGTTCTAGACCTCTAAATGTTTAAAACTCTTTGCAATTTTGCAGTTGTGTGGAGGAGCCAGACAACGTTAGTCAGGAATGCTTTATTTTGTTTAGTAAGCACTATTGTGCAAGGATTTATTTTGTTTTTGCTAAAACTGTATGCCAGCAAATTGTCTGTGAATAAACAGACAAAGACTTTCACACCTAAATCCAGTGTGTGTGGAGTACTTTCTGCTGTGAAGACTGTGTGTCAAAGCTGTTCCCCCAATAAAAACACAAGGAGAGGGGTATTTTTGGCACATTTCGTCGTGAATACGGGCAGCACACGGATAGGTCTGTAAGGCAAAAAAAGAGACAATTTGCAAAAATGGATATTAAGGCTCTGATGCAGTCTATAGCTGTGCAGCAAGAAACAGAGTGAATATTGAGATCAATGCTACACAGCAAGGTAACATGCTACACAATGCTACACAGGAAGGTAACATTGCAGCTTTGCAAGAACTGGTCTTGTATTATCTTGCAAGCACACAGCTACATTAAAGCAAAATGGAAGACTTAGATACCACATTTGGCCAAATGGTGATAGCCCAGGACCATATCAAGGTCTATTCATCCATGGGTCCCTAACATATAGCCACACATTCAAACACACTGAGATACAAACAAGGGTTACACCAGTCCTTTGTAATTTATCTAGATACATGCAAAACTCACAGCCCTGGGTACTTATCAGCACTCACAGACAGCTCCAATCACCAAGCGCTACCCAGGTGCTGAACCAAAGATGGGCCGGCTCCTAAGCTTACATTCATCCTTTTTCAAATAAAGATATCAAGAGAACAAAGGAAAATTGATAATAGGAGTAAATTAGAAAGTTGCTTAAAATTACATGCTCTAATCTGAATCATGACAGTTTAATTTTAACTAAATGAATAAAAAGATTTTGGTTCAGTATCCTTTTAAGGAATCCATATTCATTGCATATACGTAACCCAGGTATCATTAAAGTGACATGAAACACCAATTTTTTCTTTCATAATTCAGTTAGAGCATAAAACTTACTTATTTATATTTTTTTTCTTTGTTCTCATGGTATTATTTGTTGAACATCATACCTGGGTAAATGTCTGGCTCACTATATGGTTCCAGTTAGTGAAAATACTGCTGCCATCTGGTGCTCTTGTACATGTATAACATTGTTAAAGGAACATTATATACAGTAGAATTTCATAATTAACAATGCTTAATAAAAATACAATTAAATAACACCTACTGTGAATTTTAAATAAGCAGTAGATTTATTTTCTGTCAAATGTATTGTTTCCCCATTTTCTGGCCCCCTGTTTCATGTGACAGACATCAGCCAATCACATGCTAGTATAAATATACACTGAGCTTGTGCACATGTTTATTATTAGACAGTGCCTCATAAAATGAGCGTATAAAAACACTGTGCAAAATATGACAATAGTACTAAATTTGAAAGCCTCTTAAAATCAAGTGCTTTCTGAATCATAAGTATGACAATGAAATTAACTGTGCCTGAATAAAAGTAACCAAGCTCACTAAAAGGGGAAATCCTAACAAAAATCCCAAAATGTAAAGGATAGAGAGAAAAACTAGGAGCGCCAAAGGCTAAAGGTTACCAATCAAGGAGTGTAATAATAGTATGGATAGGTCAATGCATAAAAACTTAACATACTGAAAAATTTAAAAAAGTATTATAACATCAAGATAAGTTTAAAGCCTTAATACAAATACGTTAAAACAAAGACAAAAGGTTTAATCATAAAAAATCTGACCACACATAGGCAGATCAGGCTGACCAAGCTAACCAATCAAAATAAAAAATGTGTGTTTAGATCGAGCGCCAAGGATTGACCTCAAGCTAGTATACAGAGACCTCCTAGCTGGTCTGGAAAGAAAGTAGCCGAATAAGGGAGTGTATACAGCGCCTATAAAGGCAAGAGGTGGTGTGATCAGTAGGTAGAGGCTTCTGAGGTGGTTTAGATGTAGTAAATGTAGTTTATTACATGAGGTGGGCAAATAATTAAAAACAAGACAAAGTCAAGATAAAATACAGAGTATGGAATCCTATATGCTATATATAAAATCACTGAATAAAAACGTTAACAAATAAAAATAAATATAAATAAAGGGTCAACAAAGAAAAATAGAGTCAAGATTGGAGGGGATTTACCAATTAAGGATCCATATTGGGGAGTTTATCCAAATGTGTAAATCCAAATAGGTGAATGTCAAAGTGTGAGAGTGTCTCAAAGTATGGTAACACAATTAGTGATCCAAAAGTGAATAAAAGTAACGTGGCAAAAAATGATGAACCATAAAATTGGATAGTAAAAATTGAAAACTTGGTGAAACAATATATATATATATATAAATATATATATATATATATATATATATATATATATATACTAAACTTGTGTGCACAAAAAGGTTAATAATAAAAAAGTGAAAAAATAAGATAAGAAGAATCCTCCAGTGTGGTCCTTTTGTGCTCCGTGTCCTTGGTAGAATAAAAAAAGGGAATTAAAAAAATCCAGAAATCCAAAAAATTAAGAATAAAAAATCCTAGAAAAAAATAAATAAACAGAACATAGTAACCCAGGTATCTTATCAAGTTAGTTGGGTATTAATAATTTTATCCATTGCAGGAATGTATTCATATTTCCATTCGTTTGGCTAATATTGCGAAACCGGAAGTGGATGTGTGACGTCACTTCCGGTATCAGCGATTCGTGAAATTTACAAATGTGGAAGTATAGGGAAAATCCGGCACTCTTAGTCAAATTATTAGTGGTATAACTTTGTGAAATAAGTTTATGTAATGAAAATTATATAACATCCTTCTATATTGGCAAACTTTTTTAAGACTCTATTTCTGAAAATATATCCTCACTTCCGGTTCCATATTAACATGAGGTTGACCTGGAAGAGTGCTATTCTACATTGGCAAACTTTATGGAGACTCCACTTGTGGAAGAATATCCTCACCTCCGGCTCCACATTATCACAAGGTGGAACTGGAAGAGTAATATATTCCATGAAAAAATGCTCAGATAAACATTCAATATTAAGTTAGAGATTAAACACCAAATACACAGATCATTAAAAGAACCGCTACTTCTTCTTATAGGGTTATATATAAATGAACCAATATTCACATTATTTCTGGTTATAACAAAACAAATATTCACATTATTTCTGATTCTAATACAGGCATAATCATGAGGGATCAAGAACAACCAAAAAGGGAACTCAATTGGAATTATGTCTTTTCTTAGTTGGTCACTTGGAGTTAGCTCCTAGTTAACCAATAAAAAGATATATAGTAGACAGCAGGTTAGATTATAATGCCAACTTCCAGTATCCAAAGTGGCAAAGGTGCTAAAATCCATGTAATAAGTGTTTCCTACAGTCTTGTTATGTACAGTCGCTATTAACAAGAATGTAGGTATTTAGAGTGTAGTAATTCCAATTGGTGGCATATTAAAACATATACATATAGGTTATATAATTATATAGTAAATGTATAATGCCTAAAATGGTGCATCAAATATCATTAGCATGATCCTGTGTGTTGTAACACCTCAAATGTCATATGGAGGAGTGTCTTGCACCCTACATTAGGTGACCTCAAATAGGGTACAGAATCTAACGCTTAATAGAAAGCCTGAAGTCTCTCTAAACCTAAAACGATACCTGTTAATAGACTTAACAAAGGAGGGGGGTGGATATGTGGATAACATTAGCCAAAGGTACTGAGTGTAGTGAATATCCATGTCTAGATGGTTAGATGGTATTGAAATATGATAGGGGAACGGCACGTAATAATGACTAACACATATAAGGGTGGTCTCAAATAGTTCATGGACAGTATTTAGAGGTGATCCAAAACAGTTAGTGGTGATCAAAAATAGAGAGAGAGATGTATATTGTATAGAGAGGGTCAACTGAAGCAAAATGTAGTAACTAATTTCTACATTAGACAGAGGGTCTTGAGCTGAAGCCTTTATATATAACAGAGCTGGACGATTTGTGGCATACCTAGATATCCCAAACGACTGGTTAGATAAGTCATGTCGAATGGGTAAGCTTTTAGAAAGTTCTAGTTCTAGAATAAATGGATAAGATCTTCCTTGTTGTTAAGTCCTTTCAGATGTAGGCAATCTAAAAGAAATATCCCTTTAGATTCTGCGGTGAGAAGTTTCTTCTCATAGTTGCCGCCTCTCCAGTTTTTACTGATCTTTTGAATCCCTGTATATTTCAGATCTTTGATGTTTCCTTTATGTGCAGTCGAGAAGTGCTTGTACAGGATGGTATCTGTATTAAGTATCAGCAGTATATGTTCCCTTATTCTATCTTTTAAGGGTCTTGTTGTTTGACCAATATACTGCAGACCACATGTACATTCAATTAGGTAGATGATACACTTGTCCTGACATCTTATCAGGTCCCGGATTTGGTAGCGTTCCTTAGTGTGATGTGATTGGAACATATTCCTCTTATTCCCATATTTACAAGCCTTACATTTTGGGCAAGGGAAGAATCCTCTAATTATTTTTTCCATATACATTATTTGTCTCAACCCTTTTTGTCTAACCAATCAGTGGATTATGGTGAGAAAAAGAACATACAAACATAATCACCTGACTACAGTATGCTTAAATCAATGTGCAATAACAATACAAAGTATAAAAGTGTCAAATAATAATACATATGAGATTTAATAATACAAATGAGATGGACTCTCATAAAAAAGGTGCCCCTCCTGAGGCTAAGTGAAAAAATAAAAGTGAAACTGTAAGTGTTCATGTGAAATTAGTCCAAAAGGCCAATAAAAATTGATAAAAAATAGTAAAAAATAAAGACCTGTTAGTGTCAATGAGAGGGATGAAATCCTTGAGGGTGTCCTAAGTGGTGTTGTACCAGCCTTAAGGTGTAGATCTCATGGGATCGATGAGCCTAAGCGTGCTCTAACTGTAAAAAATAATAAATAAATAAAAAAAACTGCAAAAAACAGCTAAATAAAGTGAGTCTAATGGAATCATGAAAGTTTAATTTTGACTTTAATTTCCCTTTAAGAGCATTCTTGCAAAACTGCTGTCATAAAGGGCTCCATACACATGTGTGCTCCTAAGCCTACCTACCTACCTCCTTTTTTGACAAAGGATACCAAAAGAAAAGTAAAATTGATAAAAGAAAAAAAAAATACTTTTGTATTTAACACTGTGTGAATCATGAAAATAAATATCTAAAGCTCTTCAGTCTGTCGAGATTTTCCAAGAAGTCTTGTGCTGTAAGGTCCCTCAAAATTATTTTAGAAAATCATTTTTAGCTTGAGTGCAATTGCTATTGCTAAGTGGGGCTCTTTATGTGAAGGAGAGACACTCAAATTACAATATACAGGTAGCCCTCAGTTTACGCCGGGGTTAGGTTCCAGAAGAAATGGTTGTAAATTGAAACCGTTGTAAATTGAAACCCAGTTTATAATGTAAGTCAATGGGAAGTGAGGGAGATAGGTTCCAGGCCCCTCTCAAAATTGTCATAAGTAACACCTAAAACATTATTTTTAAAGCTTTGAAATGAAGACTTTAAATGCTAAACAGCATTATAAACCTAATAAAATAATTACACAACACAGAATATATAATTAAACTAAGTTAAATGAACAAAAACATTTGCTAAACAGCATTATAAACCTAATAAAATAATCACACAACACAGACTTCACTTGCATTTTTCTGCAAACAGTTCTTTCTATGCATTCCAATCTGGACTGATTTATAGACAGGAAGATCTTGCTCCTTTGAAACCTGCTCGATAGCTCAGGTCTGGTTAAACTGATTAATTTCAGCTTACTTGGCTTTGCTGCAACACAAGCGGACAGCTCCACCTACTGGCTATTTTAATCAATGCACTGCTTCTCAATGCTTTTCAATAGCAGTCACATGACTGGAAAAAAAGGTTGTTATTCTGAAACGGTGTAAATTGAACCATTGTAAAACGAGGGCCACCTGTAATCCTTTAAAACTATACTTTGTATGGTTTCTCTCCATGCCAGTAGCTGCCAGATTATCATGCACTAAGGATCCCTGATCAAAAACTTGTCAACATGAAGAGAAATCAGCAAAATCTTTGGGGTTTTCTTTTAGACTTTATTTTGTGATGTAGGTGTCTCTACTTCACATACAGAACCAGGCATAACTAGACACACATCTCTCAATCCAAAATTTCCATTTCTAAAATGTTTTGAGAGATCTCACCATACAGATCATTGGGCTCTCAGACGAGATGCATCCTATTGAAAGTAATGGAGCTCACTAAAAAAGGACACTGCTCCGTAGAGCGAAGTTAGCAGTGAGCAGGGGACGCACTTTGGGCTCTATTTATCATCATAAATCTCCTACTTTTGCACCTATAATTACGCTGTCAGATTTAGTCTCCAATTTATCAACTCAATTTACACCCAAAAATGATCAAATACGACCGCAAAATTCTCTCACTCTATTCTCTTTCGCCAAGGCGCACATTTGCACCAAATACAGCGTAGAGAAATACTCCTAAGTAATCGCCGAAATTCATATTTATCATTATTTAGCGTCAAAGGAGAGGACATGAGTCAGCCTTCATTTTGCTGCCATTTAAGGATTGTTTTGAAATCTATTCTCAAGCATCTATCAAAGTTTATTTATGTTCCCAGGAATGTGCATGAATGGCATACAGTAAAATCATCTTTTTTACCAAGAAGCAGGTATGCCCAATGTTCTAGGTGCTATTGATTGCACCATATTGCTTTTATACCACCATCCTTAAAGGCGCAATATAGGAACCGAAAAAGCTTTCATTAACTAAATGTACAGGCTGTGTGATGCTAACCTTAGAATTTGGGCTGTTTGTTTAGGATTTCCAGGTTGATGCCATAATTTCCACATTCTGAAACAATCAGCTTTATTTTCTGCATTTGAATGTGGCGACATGCCACACGGTTGGCTATTGGGTAAATATGACATTTTTTACAATTTTTTTAATTCCAAATGAAATGAGGTTTATGTATAAATGAACATAGTATCGGTATTACATTTTTTTTATATTATTTTAAAATCTCCTTATGTTCCCTGAAATTTATATTTCAAATTCCCATCAATCCAAATAATATTTCAATAATGAATTACTTGTTCATAGTTAATTCTAGATTTCAAATATTTTGAATGTGTAATTAGCTTTAATTTTTTTTTAGGAGATAGTGGTTATTCGTGCAGACCTTGGCTGGTGACCCCAGTCCCAATGCCTCATACTCGAGAAGAAATCAAATTTAACAAATCCCACCGTAGCACAAGAAGTGCAATAGAGAGAACATTTGGGGTTTTAAAAATGCGTTTTCGAGTATTGGACCGATCTGGAGGAGACCTTCAATAATCTCCAAAAAAATGTACTGATATTATTCTAGTTACATTTATGTTGCACAATATTGCTATTTCACAAGGCAACTTAGAGGAGGAGTTTCTCAATGATCCCACAGAATTGTGTATGTCCCACAAGACATTGTAAGCAGGCCCACTACCAGGGCAGGTGTACAAAATTGTTTGGAAATAATTGAAAGATATTTTTCCTGTAAGTGTTGGTTTTTTGTTATATATAATTATTTGATTGTTTCAACAGAATAATACATATTTTTTTTACTTTCAGAAAACATGGCATCACATTGGATTTGAATTCTTTTATAAGAACCTTAATTATATTCAAGTTTTTTTGTTTTGTTTTTTGTTTCCATGTTTGCAATAAAGTTTAATTTTATGTGTGCTATCTATGTTGTTACCTTGACTCATTAATGTGAATTATAAAAAACATTCTTATTTAACAATTGTTTTTATTTTTATTAAATGGTAATTAACAGGTTAGAAAATTGAAGAATACTGTATTTATGGTCTATAAATAATGTAAATAAAAAATATTTACACAAATAGAAGTTTCAAACAAACAAAGATTAAATAAAGTCAAAGACAACAATGTAACAATACTTTATGAACTATTTACATTAAAAAACATTTTTTGGATCAATTCTGAGATCTACGATTCATTATTTCTAAAAAAAAATATAGTAATCACTAATTATTTCAGAATCAGGTTGCAGAATATTATTCCTTTCTTTCTGCAATTGCAGTAAATCCTTAAAAAACCCACTTTGTTAATTTCTAAATGACAAAGCCATATCTGTCAGTGTCTGAATGTCATTGGGTCTCTCTGTTACTTCTTCGGCTGTTTCCGCAATGTCAGATTCATTAACCATTGGATTCTCAGGTGTATTTAAATCTTGGGGGTTGGTCCCTCAGGTGTTTGTCCCTCTATTTGCGTCTCATCCTCATCTTCTTGATCAATGGTATCATTTACGAGAGGTTCCAATGTTATTTCTACCTGTTCTTCTTTTTAAAGAAAATAAAATTAATTTAGGAACAACATATATTTATATAAATCAGAAGTATTACATTCTTTCATACATACCATCGTATAATGATATTGAACTGTCTTGCATAGTTTGTAGCAATGCTCTAACAACTGTTGAGATAAAAAAGGATATTAAAATAATTTTTATTTCTAAATATCTTTTATTTATCAGTGCACTATGTTTCAGAAATAAATTTCACATATTTTTTAAATTTTTGGTAGTTATGCATCATAGTCAATGGATTTTAATTTCAATTAACGAATGCCAAACCTTTCAAAGATCCAAATTTTTTAAAACATTTAACATTAAATTAAAAAAAAATAAAAAAAAAAATGAATACACTAATTGAGAAGGTTCATTGTAAATGTTATAGCACTAAAAACCTTTCATAAATTGTCAAGGTCAACCATTGTTTTATTTTATTTTCAATTTTTCAAAAAATAATTTTTTTATTTTATATTTACAGTCCACAGAACATAAAATAGAAGCTAATCACTTTATTATCCATTTCAAATTCTTTGCATTTCAAGCATTATAATATAAATACTTTTTAACCTATTGGTATTACCTTGTATCTATTCCTCTGCAAAATTTACCCATGTTATTTTTTCTTTTTCAAAGGCTTGTATGGTATTCACAACAGGTTAACTTCTCGTGCTTGAATGTAATGTTATATATTTTAAATTCATGAACAAATCTTCCAAAATGCATTAATATTACATTCATTTCTTAAGCTATAATAATTTAGCTTCCGTAACTCCTATGTTTAGTATTAAAATAATAATTGCAAAAGAACAATTCTAAATTGTTTATAAGATTACAATCGAAATACGATTATAATCTACATAAAATGTTGCAATTATTATTTATTTTTAGTTTTAAAATCAATTTTTTACAAAAGTCACAGAGAGCTAAATTATTGTTATTCTAAATATACAAAATATATACAGAATATAAATATTTTTAGAATTACTTACATGCGCCTTCTTCTCTATCAGTATTTCCATGAGACGTTGACGCTTGTGTTTTCATGGAGAAAAGGTTGATCCTCCTGTGCATGGACCTCCTCTTCCACACATACATCATCATGTTGCTCTACAAATAAATAATAGTTTGTCACATAAAAGTTTTCCTAAAAATAAAAAATATATATATTTTTTTAAATGTATTACCTTTAAAGTCAATTGTGTCTGAAGGAACATCAAGGCCCACCACAACTGCATCACCCATCCTGGCATAGAGTACTTGCTCAAAATCAGTTAACTCTGCCCTGTATCCTGGGCCTCCACCAGTTCCTTTCACCGATTGTTTTTCTCTGCATACCTTTTTCTTGATGTTCTTTCGTATATCGTTAACCCTCTTCCAAGTTATTAAAGTGCGCAAATTTGAGATACAATTCTTCAATAGTAAACTTTCCATTATAAGCGCAGTTATAAACAATGTATCTGTAAACTTGATAAAAAAGGGAGTACACTTCAGTGACGTGCGGTGACGTCAGAGGCTGGTGAGGCACTGGCTATGATACACCCAAAAAACAAACAGTAAGGCTAATTACAACCATATTGTTAGAATAACCGGTTTTGCACGTTCTATTAAAGACATTTAGGGAAAGATATGTAGCCTTGATAAGTCAGTAGGATAGTAAATTGTGGATTTCTAATTCTGAGAGCTAAGTTACATGAAAATGGACAAAATAGACACAAACATTTTTGCTTATGATTCAGATTGAGCATGCAATGTTAATCAACTTTCCAATATATTTTACAACATTTGCTTCTTTCTTAGTATCCTTTGTTGAAGAAACATAAATGCAGTACTAGGAACTGGCTGAACACATCAAGTAAGCAAAAGGCAAGAGGAATATGTGTGCAGCCACCAATCACCAGCTGCTCCTAGTAGTGCCTTGCTGCTCCTTACCCTACCTAGGTATGCTTTTCAACAAAGGATACTAAAAGAAAAATGCAAATGACATAACAGAAGTAAAATGTAAAGTTGTTCAATGTTGTATGTTCTATGTGAAACATGAAAGAAATATTTTGTGTTTAATGCTCCTTTAACATTTTAAAACACATTAAAATCCTTTTTACTGCAGATATTCTCCAGAAATCAAACTCCACCCACCATTTACCTTATTTGAAGAAGCCAATCTGGGCTTTATTCCTCAGACAACAAGGTCACTTTCATAAAGTTAGTAAAGAGTTTTGCAGCTGTTATCCACTAAAGCCAATTAGGGACAGATATGTAGCAGATTTAGCCTTGATAAGTCAGCAAGGTGCATTCCATGTTCTGATAATTAGAAATTGCTCAACTTTCAGTGCTAAATTACTTGATAAAGGGAGCAAAATAAATAATGAAAATATATTGCAAAGTTGTTTTATTATTCATAACGAAATGCTTTATTAAAAAAATCTCAAGGTTTTTTTTCCATAGGAATTGGGATAGGAATGGTAAATAGTTAGACAGTGGTTTAAAGTGGACACAAAGATCTACAGTAAAAAAAAGAAAAAAAATCCTGTTATAACTTTCAGCTAAGCATTTATTGATAAATTATGAGGGCCACAGGCAGTCCTAGAGTTAAAGGGACATACAACCCAAAAATGTTATTTCATGATTTAGCTATAGCAGTTTTAAACAACTTTCAAATTTACATCTATTATTTAATTTGCTTCATACTCTTGGTATGCTTTGTTGAAAAGCATACCTAGGTAGCCTCGGTGGTTGCACACTCAGTCGTCTTGTCATTGGCTGATCTCTACTCCATCAATAAAGGTTACCAAGAGAATGAGGCAAAATTGATAATAGAAGTAAATTGGAAAGTTGTTTAAAACTGTGTGCTCTGTCTGAATCATGTAAGAAACATTTTGGGTTTCATGTCCCTTTAATGAGGCCTTAGGCAAAGAAAAAAAGTGAGGCCCCTGAAGCACAGATGAAAATATGCAAAAATTAACCCAATAAATAGTTTTTGTATGCATATCCTATTTTAAGGCAAGCACTGACAAAACTTAATACAGTTCTGGCTCATAACAATTTTAATTATTTTTGGTAACTATACAAAAAACACTGTTGTTACTAATACAGGTAGGTAAAAAAAAAACTAATGAGATGAGATGTCATTAGTTATACCTAAGACTCAGTTATGAGAGAATATTATTAGATACAAAGCATTCACAATAGGGTAGCCTCTCATTACATGTAAGCCACATTTAATACTGTGAATTATAGACAAGGATTCCTCTCATGAGATGTAAGTTTAACTCATGAAACAGCATTATATGTCTCACTGACAGGAGGGTATATTGTCTCAGTGATAAGCATCACTCAGGAGCAGCATCACATTAGATGTGTCACATCTATAGATAGCCTTATTAAATACTTATGCACAATTAAATGTCCATTACAGTGGAAGAAGCAACCTTTATTCCCCATCCTCCTCATGGGAAACTGGTGGCAGCACAGGGTGCAAACTTTCTTTTTTCTTTTTTTCCTTTTTTATTGTACAGAAGATAATATAAAGTACCTTAAGCAAACTTTAAGATAAAAAGATATAACACTTTTCCAAAAGCAAGTATACATTATTCAGTTTGCAAGAATAGAATAAGTTAATTAATAATAAATTATACTCAAATACAAGTTAACAAGGGCATTGGTTGCAACTTAATAAAATTATTAAAAATTACTGTTTACCCCACAAGTTTACAAGGGTATTGATAGCAACTTAATGCATTTAGTAAAACAAAATTAAGACTAAGTTGTTAACTTAAAAGTCAAAGCTTCACTGGACAGTGCTGTCCTAAGCAGGAACTTAAAAAAACAAACAGGACCACTGTAAGGCAAATGACGATTGAAAGGTTACAAGGTTAATGATCCTAAAACCTTTATTTTATAGCCCCCACATTGCAGACATCCTGTGTTTTACAGCGTTTACCAGTCCTGCTGCTAAACTGTTGTCTGCCAGGAAAGGGCAGCTGCTACAAACGTTTTTTGCTAGTTCTACTCAAACGGCTTACTAGGAGGCACAGAAAAAATAAATCACCTTTATAGAAGGCATTTTCCTAGAAGACATATGGAATTCTTCCTACAGACATTTTTTTTATCTATAACTACTTGCCATATTTTCAGTGAAGCAGCACAAGTAAGATACAAGCTGTCCAGCTATTCCCCCACTCTATCACAAGCCAGGGTGCAGTACTTTGTTACAGTCTGTGCAGTCTTAGAAAACAAATGTTTAAACAAATAAACAAACATAAATATCAACTTGTTTTAAGCCCCTGCACTCACTGCAAACTTTGATGTTAATGCTGTGCCTGTGAAGGGGGCGGGCTACTGCCATCAGTCTTTAATCCAGATCAGTAGCAGTTCTAGGAGGGGGCTGCTATAGCAAGTATTCAAATGCCTAATAAAGTTCTATGCACCAGCAGGTCCCCTAAAACTGTCTTACTATTACAAAGAAGCCATGGTGCAGGAGCTGTCACTTTACCCTCAGTCCTGTGCTCTTCACACCAAAACATAAATGATTGCAAGCCAGGGAGTCAACTATTCTGTAGAGTCAGACTGCATGCTTAGAAGTTAGAACAGTCATCATGCCATGAATGATGTGAAAGACCAGGTGACAGGGCTACCGTTTCTTATAGTAGCAGCTCCGTGGTCAGGCTGACTTGAAGTGAGTGAGACAGTGGACACAGAGCAGAGCTGGTGCTAACAGACACATAACATACCACTGTGACCAGACAATAAGTGCAGGAGCTCAGGCCAGGGGCAGGGCAGGCTTACTCAGAGAAGAGTAGAGAGTCACAGTCCTGCTAAAATAGTGCTGCATTAATCACCAACAACATACAGTGGCTCGGATCCGTTGTCAGACTCAGATTGACTGACTCAGAGACACATAATGCTGGCCTGATCCTGAAATAAAGTAAATTTATTGCAGCTGGGGTGGACATTGTGTAGTGTATGTTCTTCTAACTGCTGGCCTGGCTGGGAGGGTATGCGACTCGAGTGACTGTGTATAGCATGGGGGGGGGGGAGGTAATAGACCTTGATGCCAAAAAATAAGCTATTATTACTTACCGGTCTGTCTTCTCTGACACTGGTCTCAGTCACAGTGACACAAAGTTCCACATGGGACAGACTCACTTGGCAGGCACTCTCTTGCTGCAGCTCCCTTCAGCTTCACTAGTTACCGCAAGCAGCCTTCCCACGCTACTGCTTCAAACAAGCCCGGCTGGCACGCCCCCTCAGCGGCGCTGATGCTGATTGGCTGTGTTCAGCTCCATCTCATAGAGGCGGTTTTGAGAACCGCCTCTATTAGAGAGTGGCATGGGCCCGGTGAAACACCACTGGGTGGCACTAGCTCATAGTGAGCTTAGAACAGTAGTCAGCATCCATGTTGCGCAATTAATAGAGGGCAGCGGAACGGCTCACTGCCTCTTAATTGTGCAACATGGATGGGTGGCAATGGGAATGGATGGTATTGCATCTGTGCTGTGGAGCCGTAAGGGGGGGGGAAGTGTTGTAGCTGGGTGGGGCGTGGTCACAAAATTAAAAAAAAATACACAACTTTTTTTATATTTTAATCATAAATAAAAACTTCTTTTTTCTGATTGGACAGGGGAGGCACTGCCTCCCTTACCTCCTATTATTGCACGTCACTGGTACACTTTTTTATTCTGGAAAGATCCCTATGTCGCATTAGGTATATCACAGTAAACTGTTTTTGGATTGTTTTCCGGTCATGTGATATCTTAGGGTTTTATAATGTCATGGGAATAAATATTATTCTATATGCTTAACAAATACTATTTTTATTATATACAAATGTAGAAATTTTAAATTTATATGTGATTATTAACATTAACAAATAGTGTACAATAGACAATAATAAAATAATCTGTTTGTTGCGCAAACTTTTGTAAAAAACTTACCAGATCTATTAATACTATTAGACTATATTGATACAATAAAATTAAAAAAGCATAGGATAATAATACAAGTTACAATTAATTTATAATACATATTAACACATCAATTTAAACTCAGAAATGTAACAAATGATAGCAAAATATATTTTCGATATTGAATTATTTCATTACGCGCAATTGCGCATTTTTAAATAGAAATTACTTCCGTTACTTTGGTAAAGCATTTTAGAAATTGATAGCTTAAGAGCAAGATGGCACAATCAAAGAATTTCTACACTGGGGAATTGTTAATTATTTCCTATACCATGGAAAAATATTTTCCTAAAAAAAGAAGGGGAATTTATACTCTTGATCAGGACAGGAGAAATAATATCCTGCGTGAAATGGTGCGACGAGTGAGGCGTATTTCAGGACAGAGGAGGACCAGAAAGCAATGCCTCAAACGGTACAATGATTTGTACAGGAGGCAATCCAAAAATCCAAATTGAGGACCCTGATCCGTTGTTACTTGCGCAAATGTTTTTTTAGATTAAGATGATGATGAATGTAATCTTTTGTCAGTATATTTATGAAAATCTTAGTAGTGCTATCCAAATAATATATCAACTTATGGCAGGGTTATAATCACAATACAAATAATAATTTTCCTTAAAAATAGAAACCCTTAATCAACATGCACCTACTAGACCATGCAATTAATATAAATATCTGAATTCTTTTATTTACTTAATATCCATAAACATATTGAAATATATTTGCAATAAAAGGAAATTAAATAATATTATATGCACTTGAAAACTATTTAAATATGTTATGCAAAGTTCATACACGCTTATCTTTAAAACCAACCTTATTTACAAATCTTTTAACATCCAAGCAATACAATTCTAAACTGTGCTCTTAAACAATAGGATAATATATATTCTGCTATTTAACTGCAATTTATCCTAATACATAATTAACTTACAATATCAGAACTTGCACAGATGAGTTACTTAACAAATCAGATACAGATTTAAACAATATATAGGCTGTGAAATGCTAACTTGAAAAACACACTGCTTCTTTAAATCTTTTAACTGTACTTTAAACTGTAGTGACTTAGAATTTAACTAATAGTCTTGCCAATAACCTTGAATACGTTACCAGGGTAAAGAGCAGTTGATATTCAATATTCCTTAATAGGAATTGTTTCACCTCAGAAATGTCAAAATTGGGGATAATGCATATGGAGTCCAATAGTAGGTGTGTGCTTTAATAATAACTGCAGCAGTTATTCCTCCTGTATCAGCTAACACAACAACCTTTTTCTTAGTCTCTATGCTGGGGTTTAAATCATCTGATCTCATCCCTCCCCGTTTTTGGTTATTATCAGTCATTGGTGAGTATTGGAAACGCCCATGGAGCCTTGTCCCTTGTCATTGGATAATTGGAATATCTTATCTTTAACAGCCAAAAGGATTTCTGGCTGTAGTTCTATCATGGCAACACTGGGTGGCAGCATTAGAAACAGACATAGCAATACATGTAGCAATACCATTTCTGAACATTTTTAAACAACTTAATTATTTTTTTATAAAATGATTATTTAATCAGATTACACTCTCTGCATTAATCATATATAACCCCAATTACAGATGGTTAATATTAGGTTATTTTGTTCTGATTATTCTGATACCAAATATGTTATATTATTAACATTTTATTATATTAAGGCAATTTAATACTGCTAATTATTAGCTTAAAATGCATTACAATTTTATCGGTATCCTGGCATTTATATGTAAATAATAGCCTATTTTGAATACAGTATTGTATTGTATTCCAACAAGAATATGTCATATTTTATGCTTCTAATAAGCCCAGGATGTATAAACCTTCTTCATGCAGATCTGAGATTATATGCCTGAAAAATATAAATAATACAGAGGTTATTAAACATTTTTGACTGACTAAAACAGTTACCTCCCAAGCTTAGCAAATACCCATGTAATAATAGAGAATTAGACAATTTCCCAATTTCTATATTTAATACATTCTGGGGCATGCATTCAAATATAGCATGTTACATTTCTGTGTATTTCTTTTTGAATACATGAATCCTGTCTATGTAGATCTGAAATAAAAATAAATGTTAATAATCACTTCTCTTCAGGTCCATAAACATCTATTCATGTGCTTAAACACACAGAGGCTAAGATATTCATGCTTTCAAAATATGCATGTCTTGTATTTATTTTCCTAGTATATTTTATTTGAAATCTAAATACAGTTGTTGAAAGCATGTAAGTCATGTGTTTTCTCTGTGTTATCTTAACGCAATGTCTGTGTCACCACATCTTGTATATTCCAGGGTTAGTAACCACACAGCATGAGCCACTAAAACAAATCTGTGCTAATTACCAGTCCCTTTTGAAAAACATTGGTTCCCAGGCAATCATACAGAGGGTTCCTGAAACTTTGTTAATTTTCAGTTCCTTGCTAAATTATACAATTGCATAATTTAGCATATTGAGTGTGTGAGATCTCCCAGAAACAATCCTTTGTTCTCAAACAGTGTGCACATCCACAGACTTACCAAATAAAGACAAATATACTTCTATATATTATTTAATAATATTTCAAATACCTTGACATAAATCCCCTTTTCAACTTCAAATAGATGTAGGACACATGTATTTGAACTGGCTTAAAGTCAGTGGTATTTGATGAGGATCTTGGCCGTATACATCATAGGCAGTCCTCTATGTAGATAGTCTGTCAATTTTGAGCCTTCATGTTTATCAGCTAGGCATCTTTGAACTACAGTATGTCTTAGTTCATTTGGGGATATGACACTTCATTCTCCCTCTATGACTTGTAGTTGGGATCTTGGATGATATGCTCGCAATTGATTGATATGGACCCATTTTTCTATGAAACTTTCATTTTTGGGGATCCTTATTTTATAGGCCACTGGAGATATTTTGTCAGTAATGACAAAAGGACCTTTCCATGAGGGAAGAAATTTCTTCTCCCTAACCTGATCTCTTCCAAAGTTATAAAGATAAACTTTATAATTTATTTCATATTCCTTTTTGGAAGTTTTGAGATCATAATAGGTTTTAGTGGCAGTTGCAGCTCTTTCTAAATTCCTTTGAGCAAATGCAAAGGCATATTGCAGGTGCTTTCTTAGGTTCTCCACATATTGATGTGTATTGGCAGCGTTTATCAAGTTTTGGTCTGATGTACGGTACAGCAGATGCTAAGGTAGAACCATTCTTCTACCAGTCATCAGTTCAAAAGGTGACATCTTGGTAGCACTACTTGGAGTTGCTCTTAATGCCATTAAGACTAGAGGTAGTTTTACATCCCAGTCTTTACCCGTTTCACTCACAAACTTTTTGAGGATTTTAACAATGGACTGGTTGTAACGCTCTACACACCACTTGAGGCAGCTCTATAAGGAATATGGAGCTTTCTTTTTACTCCTAGTATTTTCCACATTTTGGTCATCACTTCGCTAGTGAAGTGGGTCCCCCGATCTGACTTGATTCTTTGGGGCAAACCAAATCTGGAAAACACATGGTTGATGAGCAATGCTGCGCATGTCTCAGCGCTATTGTTAGGTGCACTAATGCACTCTACCCATTTAGTGAACAGGCATGTCACAGTTAACATGTATTTGTTACCTCTTGATGATCTTGTTACTGGACCAATAAAATCAATTTGTATATCTGACCATGGCATTACCATCCCCCTTTTCTCTAATGGCGCTCTATGCGTTGGCGCAGTGGGTTGGAACTGTGGGCAGATTAAACACCCTTGACAGTAGGTTTGAACATCTTTCAACATGTGTGGCCAAAAAGCGTAATCACGTAATATTTCATACGTGAGTTTGGCACCACGATGACCAGATGTGGGAGCATCATGGGCATGTTGAAGCATTAGACCTCTGAATTTGATGGGTACTACCCACTGCTGGATGCCAGTTTTGGAGGTTCTAATTAACAAACCATCCTGTAACTTGAATTGTGATCTAGATTTTATTAAGATTCTAAGATCTTCTTTGCCAATACAATCATCTTTTGATATGGGGTTGCTTTCAGGATCTTCTATGTGTTTATAGAAAGTGCCTACAATGGGGTCTTCTTTTTGACTAGTGATCAGGCTCACTCTGTTGTTTTGCCTGGTTTCTGGTAATGGCTTCTACCTGAATTGCACCCATTTTCCAGTGTATGGTTAAATCATTGGATACTACCAGATTATCAATCTCGCAGAATAATTTGCCATGCTTGACTGGTTTGTTATTGCTTTTCTGCATGCCATTTCTTTTCCAAGTTGGCACGTATTCAACAAAACTGTCACGCACATAATTTGAGTCAGTTATGATCACAAATTCATGAATACCATGTTCAATAGCCATTTCAATGGTTTTGAAAACAGCAGTTAGTTCTGCAACTTGACTGGATCTTGGTCCAATGTTGAAACCTATAGATATATTTGGGAATCCATTTGCCCCAATTATACCAATGCCAGCGACTAATCTGCGCTCATTATCAATAGTGGCATGGTAAGAACAACCATCAACATACACCCAAGGTAATGTTTGACAATGGTCCTCATTGTATATTTTATATGGGGAAAGCAATTGTTCCTCCAGAAAATCATCTTCTGATAATTCTTCCCCAGGATCTCTAGCATACAGTCGTGGAGCTCAGCAAGCCCTTGTGCGACTGGATTCTTTTTATTCTGCTTGTAGCGAATTTCTAAGGGCCAGCCTTGTAAGGAAAGAGTCCACGCTGTTATGCAGCTATTTGACAAATTCCCATCTCTTATTCTTTCACTTTGCAGATATAGCAAAGGCTGGTGGGCCGTTTCTACGCTAATTTTCTCGCCCTGTATATAGCTGCGGAAATTTTGTAGAGCCCATACAGTAGATAAGAGGGCTTTTTCGCAAACGCTAAATTTTATTTCTACTGGGGATAGATTTTTGCTCGCATAAGCAATGGCTTTGTTCAAATTATCATGCTTTTGGTATAAAACAGCACTCATGCTTATATCTGTGTAACCCGTCTCTAAGAAGAAAGGTTTACCACCTTCAGGGTACGCTAAGCAAGGTGCTTGAGTGAGTTTTCTCTTCAGCTCTCTGATGGCTGTCTCTTGAGACTCACTCCAGTGCCATTTCACATCTTTCTTTAGAAGAAGTAGTAGTGGTTTAGCTAATTCCGCATAATTATCAATGAATTTGCGAGAATAATTTGTCATACCCAGGAATGATCTCAATTCCTTTAAGTTAGTTGGGTTTTTAGAATTCACTATAGCTTCCACCTTTTTCTTCTGGGGATTTAATCCTTCAGAGGTAACTTCATGTCCCAAGAAGTTTACCCGAGTGCGGCGCCATTGAGCTTTTTGTAGGGATAATTTGACACCTGCCCTTTTAAGTTGGCTGAGGACGTGTTTAAGCTCTGCGACGTGTTTTATAAAGTCTGTGCTTTTGATTAAAACATCATCAACATAAGATAAGGTCCCCCTTTCCAGTGCGTCAGGCATAGCCTTATGCATGAATACAGCAAATTCATGTCCAGAATTTATGTATCCAGAAGGAAGTCTTTGAAATGCATATTGAACCTTTTGGAAGGAGAATGCCAGCTTATACTGGTCCTCCTCATGTACCTTGATGGTCCAATATCCCTGTGCACAATCAATGGCAGTGAATATTTTGGATCCCTGCATTTGTGCTAGGCACTGGTCAATGTATGGTACAGGCCAGCCAGACATGTACACTAGTTTGTTTAGAAGTCTTAAGTCAGCACACAAACGCCATTGTCCATTGGGCTTAAGGACACCTAGAATAGGATTATTATAAGAGCTGTGCACCTGTCTGATAATACCTCTTTCTTCCAAGTTCCTTATGATTTCTGCGAGAGAATCATATGAGGCTAAAGGAAGTCTGTATTGTTTAACAAAGACAGGTGGTGCATTAGGAACTGTTTGTATTCTTGCACAGTCATAAGAATCCTTAGCAAAAATATCCTTGTACTCCATCAGGAGTTCTCGCAGCTGTTGGCATTCATCATCTCTGGAACAGCCATTAGCTAAGTATATTTGCTCTTCGACTATTTGCTGAAATCCTGGAAAGATTTCAGGCTGTCCTATTTCATAGGCTTCTTCCAATCTAGAGTGAGATCCCCTTGGTTATAGTTTACATTGCTCCCATGACTCTGGGTATTGGGGTAATCTTGCTGTTTGATTGGCTGATCAAACACTAGAGAGGCTTCTTCAATTTTACAGATGCCTTCCTCTGAGCTGAAGGGATAAATTGACTAAATATTAAATAGACCCTCTGGCATAGATGCAAAGGATTGTTCTATTAATTGTTCTTCAGTTAAGTATTCTTCAGGTATTAGCCCAATTACATTATTCTGGAATCCAAAAGTGTAATAACTTGATTCCAGTGCATATCCTATGGTAGATGGTAGTTCCCTTGGATAATGTTATATCCTGTTGGGTCATGTTATGCACAACAAAATGTATTGGAACAGTTCCAATATTCACCATAGGAGTGTAGGTTACTGTGACACCCAGATTTTGTATTCTATGGGAGAGGCAAATTAGTGTTTCAGAAGTTTTTAATTTCTGACCTCTCTTTACCTCTAAGGGTAAAAGAAATTTATCAGCCCCAGCAGGAATTATAACATCACTAGATACCTGCATATTCACAGCATATGGCAATTGCTGGTTTGATTTCAGGGCTGCATTTTCATCCTAAAATACTTCAGGGTCCCCCTTTAACCTGCTCCAAAGGCAAGAATTAATCAAATCTATTTGTATGGCATATCTATGTAAGATATCATTGCCAATGTATATTTGATTATGGGGAGTATTTAAAACTAAAAACAGATGTTTCACTGACTTATTACCAATAGAGGTAGATAATAAGCACGTATCTGTGATGTTATAGCTTTCAGACCTGTCATCCAGGCCGTTGACACAGTGGTCTTGGGGAGAAAGATATTTAATCACTTTAGGTTCAGCTATTTGCGCTAATAAACCTTCGCTTATATAGCTAACTTCCTGTTTTAAGTTTATTTTAGCATACTTGGTTTTACCAAGGTCATGTACTTGTATAGGGATAAATAAATCCTCTTTAACTCTCTCAATCCCTGTGAGGTATTGAGCGTGGCCTCCCCCCTTAGGGATTTTATGATCCCCCTTGTGGAGTGATATGGTTAATACGTCACCATCTATTGAGATATTCGCTATCTTTCCAGGCGAAAGTTTAAAAGTATTACCATCAGAGCCACTAAAAGGAGTCTGATCATCTATTTGTAGAATAGTGATTTCAGGTACAGGTTTCTCTTCCACCACGTGACAGCTACGTTGGGTGCGAGATATACCAGATTTTTCATAATTGATAGGCCGTTTAACTTGTGACCAAATTACATTATTTATGCAATCAATTATGGTGCTTAATCGCTTCCGGAGATCACTACCAATAATTAAACGATTGGTTGGCAGATCCACTATAATGACAGGGTGTCTTATGACCCTGTTCCCCAATTTAAATTTTAACCAGGCAGTACCGTAGACTTTTAGGGAGTCACCCCCAACACCTATTAGAGAACCGTCAAATTCTCTTATTTTAGGTTTGTGGGGTGTTAGCTCATTTAGCTGTGTGTAGTACTTGTGGGATAAGATAGTTGCCTGTGACCCGGTGTCAATTAATCCCCTGATAGGGTTGGAGACTGAATCTTGCAGCTCAACTAATACATAATATCTTCCTGCAGTTTCTACCATTTCACACATAAAGTTGGCGTTATCATACATTTGTGGGCTTCGCCACATGTTACCTGAATTCGCCGTGTCATTCGATGCAGAGGAAACTTCATACCTACCTGTTTCCTCTATGACAGGGTCGGCTGGATTCTTTTGTACTGCATCTGTGGAGACAAGGTTAAGAGAGTGCTGCAAAGGAAGAGGTTTGTTAATTTTTCCCGGATGAGGTTGCCTGTCATCACAGCTAAATTGTCCGTTTCCGGTCTGTGGGGAGAGAATATGATTAGTATCATTGATATTTATTATTACATTTTGTATATCTCTCCCCTCCCCTTCAGGTGATACTGCAGTATTTATGACTGTGCCTGTGGTCCACTGCTGACCACTGGCTGTACCCCTAAAAAAGTATTGTTCGGTTGCTGAGCCTTAGAATGTTGACTCATATTAGCGAATTGTTCGCTCAACCGATTTAACTGGGTAAACAGCATATCTACCTGATTGTACAAGTTACCTCTACCCCTAGGCCTATCTCTTGGTGCCCCATGATAATGATTCCTGGACGATTGGGTTCCCTCAGAATCAGGGCCGCTATTTCTATTCTGGCGTGGTTGCCCCTGGGGTTCAGCTTGCTCAGTATTAGTACTTTGGGGAGCATTATATACCTGGGGTGTCTGGTTACCCTGAGAATATCTTCACCGTCTATTGTATCTACCCTTGCGCGGATACCAATTATTTGGTGAGTATTCTCTTTGTGAGTAATTATTCACCTGATTATGTCCCCCACTTTGGTTATAGTCTCCCTGCGCCTCAACCTGTGTAGGGGAGGGGGCAGAGTTAAACCTCTGTGGAGATGGTCTGTTTTGACTGGCCACCTCCGCATAAGTTCTCTTTTTAGACTCCAAATTGAGGGGGCTAGGTGACACCCTAGTTTCTGCTACAATTTTGGGTTTTGACTCCTTTTTCACCCCCTGTTCACTGGACTGCTGAATAGAGTATAATTTTGTACTCTCTTTGATCAGCCATTCCAATGAGCAGTCCTCATCAAAATCTCTAGCTAAGTTAATTTTGATGGGTGTAGGCAATGCTTCAAAAAATAAATTTACAAATTCTGAGCCATCAAATCTGGGATTATCTTCAGCCATACTGTACGCATTTTTCAATACAGAAAGGAAATCGATTGGACTCTGATTCGCACAACACTTTAAACCATATACCGCTATTTTCACGGCAGTTTTAGTGCGATATTGCCCGAATTCTTTTCTGCATTGTCGTTTTACCCCATTCCAGGAATGAATATTCATATCCTTTAGTGAAGCAAACAATTTGTGATGTTTACTGTCAAATACCCAAGGCAGAAATTCAATTTTCAATTTCTCACTTGTAACATTCATTATAGCCAACGCATTTTCAAAAGCTTCTAAATGATCAATCACAGATGTTGTTCCCTTATTGGAGAATATAGGTACTGCGCGTTGTATGAAGGTGATTATTTTATGGGAATCATAGACTTTATCAGACTTACTTTGGGCTGCTCTGTTAGAGTTTCCCTCCGCCGCGCCAGCTGCGCTGCAGCAGTCCTCTTGGATTTATATCATGAGGTGACTGCCTATTTGGGAAATCTATTTCTGACCCATTAGGGGTCATTTGTCTATATTGTTCTATATATTTTTGTACCTCGTCCCTGAGGCGTTCGCTAAAGGAGTTAGCATTATCTGTATTATTCTCACTGTTAACATAAGGGTTTTCATTATGGCGATATGACCTTTTTAAATCGTTTAATTCTCTCTGGCTTTGCGCAAGCTGTTTATTTAAATCTTGCATCTGTGTGAGTAAGTCGATGTTATGCTTATCTAATGCGGTTAGGTTTTGGGCAAATTCATCCATTTTATTTTTGGCTATTTTTAAATCCTCTTCGCGTCTGCGTGAGGAACGAATACTATTTTCTAGCTCCTGTATTTGCAATCGTTTGTCTGTGACACAAAACGACATTTCGTCAATAATGCATATTAACAGGGGCCAAGATTTTAGTATTAGTTCCTCTCGCTTTTTGGGAGTTTTGCATTGATTAATCATTAACAATTCTTGGAAGAATTCATTCTCTTCATTCCACATATTATTATTAACGGTAATATTTTTAGCTCTAGTTTCAAGCATATCCATAAAATCATTTAATTTACCCGCAATATTTAACTTCCCTTTAATGTAACTTAAGATATCTTTCTTAAGGACCTGACCTTTAGTAATGGGTATTGTAATGGGACCAATTTCATCGCTATGTATAGAATTAAATGAGTCACTTCTGGCTACAGACATTATTATATTGGTTTAGTATTTAGTTAAACTAAAACGCTAATGCAATTTTTGCCAATAAAAAGAGAGAAAAATTTTATATTTAAAAAAAAAATATTATTAATTTTGAAATATGAAAAATTAATATTCCGAAATATGAAAAATTAATAATTTTGATTAATTTTGAAAATATGAAAAATTAATATTTTTGATGATTAATTTTGAAATATGAAAAAATCAATATTTTTATTAATCTTTCAAAAATTAATCTTTAATAATATTTCAAGATATTAATATCAATCTCGAAATATGAAAATTAATATTTCAACTTTTCAAAAATTATATCTTCAAAATATTAATATCGAAATATGATTTTTTTTTTCTTTTATAATAATTTCTATTTACTACAAATATATTATATCAAATATGATGAATATTATTAAGTCTCAAAACAGTGCCTCCATATATTATGTCAGTATATTTATGAAAATCTTAGTAGTGCTATCCAAATAATATACCAGCTTATGGCAGGGTTATAATCACAATACAAATAATAATTTTCCTTAAAAATAGAAACCCTTAATCAACATGCACCTACTAGACCATACAATTAATATAAATATCTGAATTCTTTTATTTAGTTAATATCCATAAACATATTGAAATATATTTGCAATAAAAGGAAATTAAATAATATTATATGCACTTGAAAACTATTTAAATATGTTATGCAAAGTTCATACACGCTTATCTTTAAAACCAACCTTATTTACAAATCTTTTAACATCCAAGCAATACAATTCTAAACTGTGCTCTTAAAGAATAGGATAATATATATTCTGCTATTTAACTGCAATTTATCCTAATACATAATTAACTTACAATATCAGAACTTGCACAGATGAGTTACTTAACAAATCAGATACAGATTTAAACAATATGTATGCTGTGAAATGCTAACTTGAAAAACACACTGCTTCTTTAAATCTTTTAACTGTACTTTAAACTGTAGTGACTTAGAATTTAACTAATAGTCTTGCCAATAACCTTGAATACGTTACCAGGGTAAAGAGCAGTTGATATCCAATATTCCTTAATAGGAATTGTTTCACCTCAGAAATGTCAAAATTGGGGATAATGCATATGGAGTCCAATAGTAGGTGTGTGCTTTAATAATAACTGCAGCAGTTATTCCTTCTTGATCAGCTAATACAACAACCTTTTTCTTAGTCTCTATGCTGGGGTTTAAATCATCTGATCTCACCCCTCCCCGTTTTTGGTTATTATCAGTCATTGGTGAGTATTGGAAACTCCCACGGAGCCTTGTCCCTTGTCATTGGATAATTGGAATATCTTATCTTTAACAGCCAAAAGGCTTTCTGGCTGTAGTTCTCTCATGGCAACACCGGGTGGCAGCATTACAAACAGACATAGCAATACATGTAGCAATACCATTTCTGAACATTTTTAAACAACTTAATTATTTTTTTTATAAAATGATTATTTAATCAGATTACACTCTCTGCATTAATCATATATAACCCAAATTACAGATGGTTAATATTAGGTTATTTTTTTCTGATTATTCTGATACCAAATATGTTATATTATTAACATTTTATTATATTAAGGCAATTTTATACTGCTAATTATTAGCTTAAAATGCATTACAATTTTATCGGTATCCTGGCATTTTTATGTAAATAATAGCCTATTTTGAATTCAGTATTGTATTGTATTCCAACAAGAATATGTCATATTTTATGTTTCTAATAAGCCCAGGATGTATAAACCTTCTTCATGCAGATCTGAGATTATATGCCTGAAAAATATAAACAATACAGAGGTTATTAAACATTTTTGACTGACTAAAACAGTTACCTCCCAAGCTTAGCAAATACCCATGTAATAATAGAGAATTAGACAATTTCCCAATTTCTATATTTAATACATTCTGGGGCATGCATTCAAATATAGCATGTTACATTTCTGTGTATTTTTATTTCTGAATACATGAATCCTGTCTATGTAGATCTGAAATAAAAATAAATGTTAATAATCACTTCTCTTCAGGTCCATAAACATCTATTCATGTTCTTAAACACACAGAGGCTAAGATATTCATGCTTTCAAAATATGCATGTCTTGTATTTATTTTCCTAGTATATTTTATTTGAAATCTAAATACAGTTGTTGGAAACATGTAAGTCATGTGTTTTCTCTGTGTTATCTTAACCCAGACGCAATGTCTGTGTCACCACATCTTGTATATTCCAGGGTTAGTAACCACACAGCATGAGCCACTCAAACAAATCTGTGCTAATTACCAGTCCCTTTTGAAAAACATTGGTTCCCAGGCAATCATACAGAGGGTTCCTGAAACTGTGTTAATTTTCAGTTCCTTGCTAAATTATACAATTGCATAATTTAGCATATTGAGTGTGTGAGATCTCCCAGAAACAATCCTTTGTTCTCAAACAGTGTGCACATCCACAGACTTACCAAATAAAGACAAATATACTTCTATATATTATTTAATAATATTTCAAATACCTTGACACTTTACTAGAAATCAAGTAAACATTTTTCAAATATTCCAAATTGAATTAATCCTTTATCTAAAATAAAATGTTTAAAAGTTGTTTCAATAGTTAATTAACTTACATTCTTTTGCTGATAGCAAAATAACAAGATTAAAAAGATATTGTTGTCATGTAATAGTGATTTAAAACTGTAGAGACTATCTCCCTTGAACAATGAAAACATATTAAGTATGTCTGTTTTTATGTTTTAGCTATTTGGACTGTATTATAACCGGCACCATAGACAAATGTGTCTAAATGTTTCAAAACTCTAATAATTTGAGTTTGTGAACAGATGTTTTAAACATACTTATTCGCAATCTTTGACAGAGATTAGATTAATGTTTGATTATATATCTTGAAATGTTCACAGCATAAATGGTGTGTAAATGTAATGTATGTTATATAAAATAAACAAATTATTATACCTAGTTTACTTTTGTTATATTATATGTTGTAGTCAAAAGCCGTCGAGCATCAAGATATCTATGTCCAATAGATGAAAAGTCTTCAAGTTCTGGTGTAGAGTCTGATCCCCTGCCAACAGTATTTATAGGCAACGATGGGAATGATACAACAGGTATTTATAAAAACTATCAATTGTATGTTAGAATATATGAATTAATATTTTAAATAAAATAACAACATTCGTTTTTTTTTTTTTTTTTAAAGTAAGCCAAAGGCAACAATGTCGGGCAAGGCCAGTAATCGACAACAATTCCATTGAAGCAGAAGATGTTGAACTGCCAGATATGGAAGGTAAAAATGTATTTTTTATTAATTTTCAGATTTCAATATTTTTTGTATGTATACTAATATTTGTTGTATACATTTATATACATAGATGAAGCACAAATTCAGAGGGAGGAGTCAAACGATGAGGGAGTGGACAATAATAATGATGAGAGCCTACAAGAGGAGAAAAATTTTGTGGATGAAATAGAGGAAGTGGTTTTGCAAGAAGAAGATTTACAACATAGTAAGTAATAATATGCGTACATAAATTTTGGTGTAATAGCACCTACGTGTAATATTTAAGTACTATGAAGTTAATTAATTAGAATACTAATTGCTGATCATTTTATACTTAATTATATATATAGACATGTAATAATATATATATATATATATGAGTATATATATATATATTTTTTTTTAAATTTATATATAGAGAGAGAGAGATAAATATATCTATATATTAAATGTATATATATATATATATATACATAAATATATATATAAAAAGATAGAGAGATATTGTTGAATGATATATAGGGGGAAAAAGGAGAAACACATCTGATATATCAATCAGAATAAATGATCGTAAGGCAATAAAATATATAATTTTATATTTGACAGCTATGCAAGAAGAAGTAGTGACCAGAGTGGACCATGATGACAACGAATCCAATAAGTCTTCAAAAAACATAAATTATGACTGACTATAGATTATCAGACATGTATTGTCCTTTTGAGAGCTAAAAAATGGAGTTCAAGTGCTTCATAACCAAAAATGTAATGTATACTTAAATTTTCTAAGTATATCTTATTATCATACTATGGTAAGATAAACTTATTAAAATATTGAAAAGTTTATAACGATGTATACTGATGGTTCATAAAATGTATTTTTTTTTTATTACATTTGATATGCAATATAAAAAAAATTTACATTTTTATAAATCATTTTCTGATTTCAATATTTTTTTTTTTTTTTACAGTTCCTGAAGATCAAAAAAATGTATTAATAAAAAAGATTTATTGGAGGTCTTACTGAAAGCAGAAACCGGATTCATGGAGAACTACTCCACATTGCGTGCAATGCGGCTTAAAATAGAAAAGATGTGAAATAATATGAATAATGTTTTTATGAATGTGAAAGAAGCATATTTTATTTTTTGTAATGTAAATAATAAAAATTTATTGTTTAAAGGTGTATTGGTGTCCTAATCAATTTTTATGAAGATATCATTGTAAAGACAGCCATATCACAAAAATGTAAGATAGTTAGCTCAATGTAGATTGGATTATCTATTGCATAAGTCTGCAGGGGGTGTGTTAAGAGTCAAAGGTATTATTGTTTAATAACCAAAACATTTTTTTAATTAATGAGTGTTATTAACAGTGAAAAAGGTGGCATTTAACAATATTTTAAAAAAAAATACATTAATCATTCTGAAAGTTTTGGTTTTGAATAGTTACATTTAAATATATTCATGTATTACAAGTCAGTATTTAACAGGGCAAAGGTTAGTAGAAACAATCGCCTAGATTTAGAGTTCTGCGTTAGCCATCAAAACCAGCGTTAAGGGCTCCTAACGCTGCTTTTTACCGCCCGCTGGTATTTAGAGTCAGTCAGGAAAGGGTCTAATGCTCACTTTCCAGCCGCAACTTTTCCATACCGCAGATCCCCTTATGCCAATTGCGTATCCTATCTTTTCAATGGGATCTTCCTAACGCCGGTATTTAGAGTCTTGGCTGAAGTGAGCAGTAGAACTCTAACGACAAAACTCCAGCTGCAGAAAAAAGTCAGGAGCTAAGAGCTTTATGGGCTAACGCCGGTTTATAAAGTACTTAACTACTGTGCTCTAAAGTACACTAACACCCATAAACTACCTATGTACCCCTAAACCGAGGCCCCCCACATCGCCGCCACTCTAATAAAAAATTTTAACCCCTAATCTGCCGACCGCACACCGCCGCCACATACATTATCCCTATGTACACCTAATCTGCTGCCCCTAACATCGCCGACACCTACATAATATTTATTAACCCCTAATCTGACCCCCAACATCGCCGCTACCTTACCTACACTTATTAACCCCTAATCTGCCGACCGGACCTCGGCGCTACTCTAATAAATGTATTAACCCCTAAACCACCGCACTCCCACCTCGCAACCCCTATAATAAATTTTATTAACCCCTAATCTGCCCTCCCTAACATCTTTGACACCTAACTTCAAGTATTAACCCCTAATCTGCCGACCGGACCTCGCCGCTACTCTAATAAATGTATTAACCCCTAAAGCTAAGTCTAACCCTAACACTAACACCCCCCTAAGTTAATTTAAGTTATTAAATAAATTATTCCTATTTAAAGCTAAATACTTACCCGTAAAATAAATCCTAATATAGCTACAATATAACAAATAATTATATTGTAGCTATTTTAGGATTTATATTTATTTTACAGGCAACTTTGTATTTATTTTAACTAGGTACAATAGCTATTAAATAGTTATTAACTATTTAATATCTACCTAGTTAAAATAATCACAAAATTACCTGTAAAATAAATCCTAACCTAAGTTACAATTAAACCTAACACTACACTATCAATAAATAAATTAACTAAACTACCTACAATTACCTACAATTAAATCAACTAAACTAAATTACAAAAAAAAACAAACACTAAATTACAAAAAATAAAAAAAGATTACAAGAATTTTAAACTAATTACACCTACTCTAAGCCCCCTAAAAAAATAACAAAGTCCCCCAAAATAAAAAAAATGCCCTACCCTATTCTAAAATAAAAAGTTAACAGCTCTATTACCTTACCAGCCCTTAAAAGGGCTTTTTGCGGGGCATGCCCCAAAGAAATCAGCTCTTTTGCCTGTAAAAAAAACCATACAATACCCCCCCAACATTACAACCCACCACCCACATACCCCTAATCTAACCCACCCAAACCCCCCTTAAAAAACCTAACACTAAGCCCCTGAAGATCTCCCTACCTTGTATTAACCCAGCCGGGTATCACTGATCCGTCCAGAAGAGGGTCCGAAGTCTTCATCCTATCCGGCAAGAAGAGGTCCTCCAGAGGGTCCAAAGTCTTCATCCAGGCGGCATCTTCTATCTTCTTCCATCCGGAGCGGAGCGGGTCCATCTTGAAGCAGCCGACGCGGAGCCATCCTTCCTCACCGACGGACTAATGGCGAATGAAGGTTCCTTTAAATGACGTCATCCAAGATGGCGTCCCTCGCATTCCGATTGGCTGATAGGATTCTATCAGCCAATCAGAATTAAGGTAGGAAAAATCTGATTGGCTGATTGAATCAGCCAATCAGATTCAAGTTCAATCCGATTGGCTGATTGGATCAGCCAATCAGATTGAGCTCGCATTCTATTGGCTGATCAGAACAGCCAATAGAATGCGAGCTCAATCTGATTGGCTGATTGGATCAGCCAATCGGATTGAACTTGAATCTGATTGGCTGATTCAATCAGCCAATCAGATTTTTCCTACCTTAATTCCGATTGGCTGATAGAATCCTATCAGCCAATCGGAATTCAAGGGACGCCATCTTGCATGACATCATTTAAAGGAACCTTCATTCGTTGTTAGTCCGTCGGTGAGGAAGGATGGCTCCGCGTCGGCTGCTTCAAGATGGACCCGCTCCGCTCTGGATGGAAGAAGACAGAAGATGCCGTCTGGATGAAGACTTTGGACCCTCTGGAGGACCTCTTCTTGCTGGATAGGATGAAGACTTCAGACCCTCTGGAGGACCTCTTCTTGCCGGATAGGATGAAGACTTCGGACCCTCTGGAGGACCTCTTCTTGCCGGATAGGATGAAGACTTCGGACCCTCTTCAGGACGGATCAGTGATACCCGGCTGGGTGAATACAAGGTAGGGAGATCTTCAGGGGCTTAGTGTTAGGTTTTTTTAAGGGGGGTTTGGGTGGGTTAGATTAGGGGTATGTGGGAGGTGGGTTGTAATGTTGGGGGAGTATTGTATGAGTTTTTTTACAGGCAAAAGAGCTGATTTCTTTGGGGCATGCCCTGCAAAAAGCCCTTTTAAGGGCTGGTAAGGTAATAGAGCTGTTAACTTTTTATTTTAGAATAGGGTAGGGCATTTTTTTTATTTTGGGGGGCTTTGTTATTTTTTTAGGGGGCTTAGAGTAGGTGTAATTAGCTTAAAATTCTCTTAATCTTTTTTTATTTTTTGTAATTTAGTGTTTGTTTTTTTTGTAATTTAGTTTAGTGTATTTAATTGTAGGTAATTGTAGGTAGTTTAGTTAATTTATTTATTGATAGTGTAGTGTTAGGTTTAATTGTAACTTAGGTTAGGATTTATTTTACAGGTAATTTTGTGATTATTTTAACTAGGTAGATATTAAATAGTTAATAACTATTTAATAGCTATTGTACCTAGTTAAAATAAATACAAAGTTGCCTGTAAAATAAATATAATTCCTAAAATAGCTACAATATAATTATTCGTTATATTGTAGCTATATTAGGATTTATTTTACAGGTAAATATTTAGTTTTAAATAGGAATACTTTATTTAATAAGATTTAATTTATTTTGTTTAATTTTAAATTATATTTAACTTAGGGGGGGTGTTAGTGTTAGGGTTAGACTTAGCTTTAGGGGTTAATACATTTATTAGAGTAGCAGCGAGGTCCGGTCGGCAGATTAGGGGTTAATACTTGAAGTTAGGTGTCGCAGATGTTAGGGAGGGCAGATTAGGGGTTAATAAAATTTATTATAGGGGTTGCGAGACGGGAGTGCGGCGGTTTAGGAGTTAATAAATTTATTATAGTGGCGGCGAGATCCGGTCGGCAGATTAGGGGTTAATAAGTGTAGGTAAGGTAGCGGCGACATTGGGGGGCAGATTAGGGGTTAATAAATATAATATAGGGGTCGGCGGTGTTAGGGGCAGCAGATTAGGGGTTCATAGGGATAATGTAGGTTGCGGCGGTGTCGGCGGCGGAAAATTAGGGGTTAATAATAATATGCACTGGTCAGCGATAGCGGGGTCGGCAGATTAGGGGTTAATAAGTGTAAGGTTAGGGGTGTTTAGACTCGGGGTTCATGTTAGGTGCAGACTTAGAAATTGTTTTCCCATAGGAAACAATGGGGCTGCGTTAGGAGCTGAACACTGCTTTTTTGCAGGTGTTAGGTTTTTTTTCAGCTCAAACTGCCCCATTGTTTCCTATGGGGGAATCGTGCACGAGCATGTTTTTCAAGCTGGCCGCTACCGTAAGCAACGCTGGTATTGAGAGTTGAAGTGGCGGTAAATTATGCTCTACGCTCCCTTTTTGGAGCCTAACGCAGCCCTTCAGACAACTCTAAATACCAGCGTTATTTAAAAGGTGCAGGGGAAAAAAACACGCGTAGCTAACGCACCCCTTTGGCCGCAAAACTCTAAATCAAGGTGAATATGATTTAAATTAAATAATAAATAAATAGTCGTAATTCAAAGCTGTTAGAATGATAAATAAGCCGCATTCAAAAAAATGATGGCGAGATTTATCATTTATCCGCTGCATCTCGACCATGGAAATTGTTGTTAAAATACCACCGGTTTAATGATAAATATTGGCGCACCTGTGCGCCTCTACAAGGGCGAGCTGTGGAGAACTAATAGAAGAATTGAAAGTCGTATTTCAGAAAATAATGATAAATAGAGCCCTTTAAAAAACAGAATTTCCTTACTTGTGGGATATTCTCTTCCCCTACAGGAAATGGCAAAGAGAGCACACAGCAAAAGCTGTCCATATAGCCCCCCCTCTGGCTCCGTCCGCCAGTCATTCGACCGACGGTTAGGAGAAAAAGGAGAAACTATAAGGTGCCGTGGTGAATGTGGTGTACAAAAAATAAAAATTTTAAACCTGACTAAAAGCCAGGGCGGCCCGTTGACCGGACACACCGTAGGAGAAAGAAATTTATCAGGTAAACATAAATTCTGTTTTCTCCTACATTGGTGTGTCCGGTCCACGGCTTCATCCTTACTTGTGGGAACCAATACCAAAGCTTTAGGACACGGATGAAGGGAGGGAACAAGTCAGGTAACCTAAACGGAAAGCACCACAGCTTGCAAAACCTTTCTCCCAAAAACAGCCTCCGAAGAAGCATAAGTATCGAATTTGTAAAATTTGGCAAAAGTATGCAGAGAAGCCCAAGTCTCTGCCTTACAGATCTGTTCAACAGAAGCCACAGCTCTAGTAGAGTGAGCTGTAATTCGTTCAGGAGGCTGCCGTCCGGCAGTCTCATAAGCCAATCGGATGATGCTTTTCAGCCAAAAGGAAAGAGAAGTAGCAGTAGCTTTCTGCCCTCTCCTCTTACCAGAATAGACGACAAACAAGGATGATGTCTGTCTGAAATCCTTTGTTGCTTCTAAATAGAATTTTAAAGCACGAACCACATCTAGGTTATGTAACAAACATTCCTTCTTCGAAACTGGATTCAGACACAGAGAAGGAACAACTATTTCCTGGTTAATATTCCTGTTGGAAACCACTTTTGGAAGAAAACCAGGCTTGGTACGTAAAACTACCTTATCTGTATGGAATACCAGGTAAGGAGAAGTACACTGCAAAGCAGACAATTCAGAAACTCTTCTAGCAGAAGAAATAGCAACCAAAAACAGAACTTTCCAAGATAGTAACTTAATATCTATGGAATGTAAAGGTTCAAACGGAACCCCTTGAAGAACTGAAAGAACTAAGTTTAGACTCCATGGAGGAGTCATAGGTCTGTAGACAGGCTTGATTCTGACTAACGCCTGTACAAATGCCTGTACATCTGGCACTTCTGCCAGACGTTTGTGCAACAAAACAGACAGAGCAGATATCTGTCCTTTAAGAGAACTAGCTGACAAACCTTTATCCAAACCCTCTTGGAGAAAGGAAAGTATCCTAGGAATTTTAATTTTACTCCAAGAGTATCCCTTGGATTCGCACCAACAGATATATTTTTGCCATATCTTATGGTAAATTTTTCAAGTCACAGGTTTTCTGGCTTGAACCAGAGTATCTATAACCGAATCTGAAAACCCACGCTTAGATAAAATCAAGCGTTCAATTTCCAAGCAGTAAGTTGCAGAGAGACTAGATTTGGATGTTCGAATGGACCTTGTACTAGAAGATCCTGCCTCAAAGGTAGCTTCCATGGTGGAGCCGATGACATATTCACCAGGTCTGCATACCAAGTCCTGCGTGGCCATGCAGGAGCTATTAGAAGGCCTTCTCCTGTTTGATCCTGGCTACAAGCCTGGGAAGGAGAGGGAACGGTGGAAACACATAAGCTAGGTTGAACGACCAAGGCGCCACCAATGCATCCACTAGTGTCGCCTTGGGATCCCTGGATCTGGCCCATAGCGAGGAACCTTGGAGTTCTGACGAGACGCCATCAGATCCATATCTGGAATGCCCCATAGTTGAGTTAACTGGGCAAAGACCTCCGGATGAAGTTCCCACTCCCCCGGATGGAAAGTCTGACGACTCAAATAATCCACCTCCCAGTTGTCTACTCCTGGGATGTGAATTGCAGATAGATGGCAGGAGTGATCCTCCGCCCATTTGATGATCTTGGATACCTCTCTCATCGCCAAGGAACTCTTTGTTCCCCCCTGATGATTGATGTACGCTACAGTCGTCATGTTGTCCGACTGAAATCTTATGAATCTGGCCTTCCCTAGTTGAGGCCAAGCCAGGAGCGCATTGAATATCGCTCTCAGTTCCAAAATGTTTATCGGGAGAAGAGACTCTTCCCGAGACCATAGACCCTGAGCTTTCAGGGAGTCCCAGACCGCACCCCAGCCTAAGAGACTGGCGTCGGTCGTGACAATGACCCACTCTGGTCTGCGGAAACTCATTCCCTGAGACAGGTGATCCTGAGTCAACCACCAGAGGAGTGAGTCTCTGGTTACCTGGTTTACTTGAATCTGGGGAGACAAGTCTGCATAATCCCCATTCCACTGTTTGAGCATGCACAGTTGCAATGGTCTTAAATGAATTCAAGCAAAAGGAACCACGTCCATTGCTGCAACCATTAGTCCTATTACCTCCATGCACTGAGCTATGGAAGGCTGAGGAATAGATTGAAGAACTCGACAAGCATTTAGAAGCTTTAACTTTCTGACCTCTGTCAGAAAAATCTTAATTTCCACAGAATCTATTATTGTTCCCAGAAAGGGAACCCTTGTGGACGGAGACAGGGAACTCTTTTCTATGTTCACCTTCCACCCGTGAGACCTGAGAAAGGCTAAAACAATGTCTGTATGAGCCCTTGCGTTGGAAAGGGATGACGCTTGTATTAGAATGTCGTCTAGATAAGGTGCTACAGATATGCCCCTCGGCCTTAGGACCGCTAGAAGGGACCCTAGCACCTTTGTGAAAATTCTGGGAGCAATGGCTAAACCGAATGGAAGAGCCACGAACTGGTAATGTTTGTCCAGAAAGGCGAACCTCAGGAACTGATGATGATCTTTGTGGATAGGAATATGCAGGTACGCATCCTTTAAGTCCACGGTAGTCATATATTGACCCTCCTGGATCGTTGGTAAAATCGTCCGAATGGTTTCCATTTTGAATGATGGAACTCTGAGGAATTTGTTTAGAATTTTTAAATCCAGAATTGGCCTGAAAGTTCCTTCTTTTTTGGGAACTACAAACAGGTTTGAGTAAAAACCCAGACCTTGTTCCGCTGTTGGAACTGGGTGTATCACTCCCATTTTTAATAGGTCTCCTACACAATGTAAGAATGCCTGTCTCTTTATCTGGTCTGAAGATAAGCGAGACATGTGGAACCATCCCCTTGGAGGAAGTTCCTTTAACTCTAGAAGATACCCCTGAGAGACTATTTCTAGTGCCCAGGGATCCGGAACATCTCTTGCCCAAGCCTGAGCAAAGAGAGAAAGTCTGCCCCCTACTAGATCCGGTCCCGGATCGGGGGCTACCCCTTCATGCTGTCTTGGTAGCAGCAGCAGGCTTCTTGGCCTGTTTACCCTTGTTCCAACCTTGCAATGGCTTCCATGCTGGTTTAGGCTGGGAAGCGTTACCCTCTTGTCTAGAGGCTGCAAAGTTAGGAGCCGGTCCGTTCCTGAAATTGCGAAAAGAACGAAAATTAGATTTGTTCTTAGCCTTGAAAGGCCTATCCTGTGGGAGGGCATGGCCCTTTCTCCCAGTGATGTCTGAAATAATCTCCTTCAATTCTGGCCCGAAAAGGGTCTTACCTTTGAAAGGAATATTAAGCAATTTTGTTTTGGACGACACATCTGCCGACCAAGATTTTAGCCAAAGCGCCCTGCGCGCCACTATTGCAAAACATGAATTTTTCGCCGCTAATTTTGCCAATTGAAAGCAGCATCCAAAATAAAGGAATTAGCCAACTTTAGTGCGTGAATTCTGTCCATGACTTCATCATATGGAGTCTCCTTTTGGAGCGAATTTTCTAATTCCTTGAACCAAAAAGACGCCGCCGTGGTGACAGGAATAATGCACAAAATTGGTTGAAGAAGGAAACCTTGCTGAACAAAAATCTTTTTAAGCAATCCTTCCAATTTTTTATCCATAGGATCTTTGAAAGCGCAGCTGTCCTCTATAGGAATAGTTGTGCGCTTGGCTAACGTTGAAACTGCCCCCTCTACCTTAGGGACCGTTTGCCATGCGTCCCTTCTGGGGTCGACAATGGGGAACATTTTCTTGAATATAGGAGATGGAACAAAAGGTACACCTGGCTTCTCCCACTCCTTAGTCACTATGTCCGCCACCCTCTTGGGTATCGGAAAAGCATCAGTGTGCACTGGGATCTCTAAGAATTTGTCCATTTTGCACAACTTCTCTGGAATCACCAAAGAATCACAATCATCAAGGGTAGCTAGCACCTCCTTAAGCAGGGCACGGAGATGCTCTAGCTTAAATTTAAATGCCACGATATCAGGTTCTGCCTGCTGAGAAATCTTTCCTGAATCAGAAATTTCTCCCTCAGACAGACCCTCCCTCACTGCCAACTCAGATTGATGTCAGCGTCCACTTGCTCATCCTCTGTATTTAAAACTGAGCAATCACGCTTTCTTGGAAATGCTGGCAGTTTGGATAAAAGAGTTGCTATAGAATTATCCATTACTGCTGTTAATTGCTGCATAGTAACAAGCATAGGCGCGCTAGATGTACTAGGTATCGCCTGCGCGGGCAAAACTGGTGTTGACACAGAAGGAGAGGATGATGAACTATCCCCACTACCTTCATTTGAAGAATCATCTTGGGCAACCTTATTAAATGTGACAGTACTGTCCTTACTTTGTTTGGACGCCATGGCACAATTTGCACATACATTTAATGGGGGAACCACCTTGGCTTCCATACACACAGAACATATGCTATCTGAAGGTACAGACATGTTAGACAGACTTAGGCAGGTTTTTAATGCAATAAAAACAATTTTAAACAAAACCGTTACTGTCTCTTTAAATAATAAAAAGAGCACACTTTATTTCTGAATGATCGAAAAACTATCAAAGAAATATCCGATCTTTATGAAATTTATACCCCAGTGTCTGAATGCTTTGAAAGTATTGCACACCAAATTTCAAGTCTCTAAACCCTTAAATGAGCAAACTGGAGCTAATAATCCTAATTACCGGTTAAAACACACTACAGTCCCTGCCACAGACTTTGCTGCGGCTTTTACCTTCCTTAGGGGTTATTCACCACAGAAATAAGCCTTTCTGAGTCCTTTTCTAAGCCACAGGACCCTCTCACGTGAAGCTGCATGCACTGCCTATAGAAGTAACTGCGCAACTGAGGTGCGAAAATGAGGCCTCCTCCCTCTGCAAGAGTGAAGGGGCCTTTCTGACTAGATTAGGCGTCTAAACAACTGCCAGGCGCAATAAACGTTCCCAAAAGTGTTTTAAAGTTTGCAAAACACTCCAAATGTCATATAAATATGATAAAAATAAATCGATTTAGTCCACAAAAGTGTCAACCAGCATAGAGCCCAATTTATAAGCCTTAATTCTGTTACTGAGTCTAAGAAAATGGCTTACCGATCCCATAAGGGAAAAACTGACAGTCTTCTAGCATTACTAGGTCTTGTTAGAAAAGAGACTGGTCATACCTGAAGCAGATAAGTCTGCAAACTGTTCCCCCCAACTGAAGTTCTCTGGTTTCAACAGTCCTGCGTGGGAACAGCAATGGATTTTAGTTACTGGTGCTAAAATCATACTCCTCTTTTAACAGAAATCTTCATCACTTTCTGTTGTAGAGTAAATAGTACAAACCGGCACTATTTTAAAATAACAAACTCTTGATAGAAGAAATAAAACTACAACTAACACCACATACTCTTTACCATCCCCGTGGAGATGCTACTTGTTCAGAGCGGCAAAGAGAATGACTGGGGGGCGGAACCAGAGGGGGGGCTATATGGACAGCTTTTGCTGTGTGCTCTCTTTGCCATTTCCTGTAGGGGAAGAGAATATCCCACAAGTAAGGATGATGCCATGGACCGGACACACCAATGTAGGAGAAATTAAATCCTGCAGCCAATATAAATCACATTACACTTGCTTCTGCATATAGCATCTTACAATCGCCTATATTTTCATACGCATGTGTTTTTCTATTAGGGTTATAAGTATTTTGAGAAAAGCTCGCCACCTTTAAATTTGCAAGAAAAAACTGTGAGATCAGTAGTGTGTAAATCTTTACAGAATTATGCTGGGATTAGAGAAAGTTCATATACGCCAATAGAATACCCATGTTCACTTTATTTTATGGAGAAAAAAAGAAACAATTACGCTTTGTATTTTGTACTTATAAGTATGAATTTCTATTTTTTTTTTATGTTTATATTTTTTATTGGTTTTTCAAACATACAGGGAGTGCAGAATTATTAGGCAAATGAGTATTTTGACCACATTTAGGTGATGTGCATCTCTGTAATGAGAAGGGGTGTGGTCTAATGACATCAACACCCTATATCAGTTGTGCATAATTATTAGGCAACTTCCTTTCCTTTGGCAAAATGGGTCAAAAGAAGGACTTGACAGGCTCAGAAAAGTCAAAAATAGTGAGATATCTTGCAGAGGGATGCAGCACTCTTAAAATTGCAAAGCTTCTGAAGCGTGATCATCGAACAATCAAGCGTTTCATTCAAAATAGTCAACAGGGTCGCAAGAAGCGTGTGGAAAAACCAAGGTGCAAAATAACTGCCCATGAACTGAGAAAAGTCAAGCGTGTAGCTGCCAAGATGCCACTTGCCACCAGTTTGGCCATATTTCATATTTTACATCAACGGAGTGCCCAAAAGCACAAGGTGTGCAATACTCAGAGACATGGCCAAGGTAAGAAAGGCTGAAAGACGACCACCACTGAACAAGACACACAAGCTGAAACGTCAAGACTGGGCCAAGAAATATCTCAAGACTGATTTTTCTAAGGTTTTATGGACTGATGAAATGAGAGTGAGTCTTGATGGGCCAGATGGATGGGCCCGTGGCTGGATTGGTAAAGGGCAGAGAGCTCCAGTCCGACTCAGACGCCAGCAAGGTGGAGGTGGAGTACTGGTTTGGGCTGGTATCATCAAAGATGAGCTTGTGGGGCCTTTTCGGGTTGAGGATGGAGTCAAGTTCAACTCCCAGTCCTACTGCCAGTTTCTGGAAGACACCTTCTTCAAGCAGTGGTACAGGAAGAAGTCTGCATCCTTCAAGAAAAACATGATTTTCATGCAGGACAATGCTCCATCACACGCGTCCAAGTACTCCACAACGTGGCTGGCAAGAAAGGGTATAAAAGAAGAAAATCTAATGACATGGCCTCCTTGTTCACCTGATCTGAACCCCATTGAGAACCTGTGGTCCATCATCAAATGTGAGATTTACAAGGAGTACAACAGTACACCTCTCTGAACAGTGTCTGGGAGGCTGTGGTTGCTGCTGCACGCAATGTTGATGGTGAACAGATCAAAACACTGACAGAATCCATGGATGGCAGGCTTTTGAGTGTCCTTGCAAAGAAAGCTGGCTATATTGGTCACTGATTTGTTTTTGTTTTGTTTTTGAATGTCAGAAATGTATATTTGTGAATGTTGAGATGTTATATTGGTTTCACTGGTAAAAATAAATAATTGAAATGGGTATATATTTGTTTTTTGTTAAGTTGCCTAATAATTATGCACAGTAATAGTCACCTGCACACACAGATATCCCCCTAAAATAGCTATAACTAAAAACAAACTAAAAACTACTTCCAAAACTATTCAGCTTTGATATTAATGAGTTTGTTTGGGTTCATTGAGAACATGGTTGTTGTTCAATAATAAAATTAATCCTCAAAAATACAACTTGCCTAATAATTCTGCACTCCCTGTAGGTATACAGATAAATATGAAATGTTTTACAAATGTATATGGTCATTAAGTATTAGCGTTCTGTCACCCATAGCAACTTGCATGAACACATGTTGTATAACCTTTTCCTTTGGAGCAACAGGCGTGATTGGCAGTCTTTAGTTCTAAACTTTAGCTGAACAGTCTTCAGAAGATGCCGTGTTGCTTGAGAAAATGTTTGAAAACAAAGCAAACATTTACAAAGTTTCTTTTAGAACATTTAAACTTATTTAACTTGTATAATAAAAACATATATAAACATGTAAATTGAGTTGTATAAATAAAAGGTTCTTAGTTAGTATTATATATCATGAATGTAAGCAGATTTTTAGGCTAAACAGAGACAGGGTTTTCTAAAGTGAAGTAGCCTACCATGCTAGACAAAATTTTAGACATAGTTCAAGTGCGTAAACTATCACAGTACCATAACCAGGGGCTGTTCAGTGGACAAGAAAAGTCAGCTGATAATTTTAATTAAATAAACCTCTTCTGATAATACCTAGATTTAACTGTGATGTGCGTCACCAGATGGGGCAAGCAACCAAAGGAGAGAGGGGGAAGGGGGAGGATGGAGAAGGGGAGTGAATAGTCTCATAGTAGGGAGAAGACAGACGGGAAAGGAGAAAGGATGGCCTCAGTAGTGGGATTTGAATTGCACCTTATTTTAAATAAAACTCTTTTTATTTTGTTCCAAGATGCATAGCAAATCCATAAATCCACCTTACATATATCAAAGCAAGAAATACATCTGTTTAACACCTGGATTTTGTAACTACAGAAACTGAGGGGGAGGGAACAAAAGTTGGTTACTTCCATTACATGAGTCCTTTTTGGTCTCTACATAGGCTTCCCTCATTGTAGTGTCTCCCAGGTTGGATTTGGAACTTCTTTTGTTCAATAATAAAAATTACATATTTATGCAAGAACTAACTAAGAAAAATAAAAACAAAAATTACCAATCATCAACGATAAAAACAACAGTAATTTGTGGTCATGATCCAGCTCTGTCCTGGGGCTTCTAATCCTTTATCTTCCTTAGGCTGCTATTGGCGAGAAGAAGGGGCTGTAGGATCTGGTGTCTAAATGTCCTTTCTACAGCTGAACCCTTCTTGTCCTATGCTCCTCTAGTAATATCGCTATTCTCCAGACATCATGTCTGAAATTTATATGTTACCCTGTGTTATCCAATAAAACCAAGTGTTCTGGAATTAACTTATAGTTCCCTGAATCCCTGCTATAATTTCAGACATCTTGTAGATATCTTGTATCTTATCTAGAACTTCCTGCCAAACGGGAGAACCTGTTTTCCAATATCTGGCAATACAGACCCTAGTGGCTGAGCACATGATTTTAATAAGTCTGTTTATATTTGAGTTATATCTAGGGCAATTCTGGTTTAATAATGCAGTTGTTATGTAGAGGGAGTAGGGTTCATTTAGCATGTTATGTAAGAGTTCATTAAGTTAATCCCAAATATGTTTTATTTTAATGCATTCCCACCACATATGGATATAAGTCCCCACTTCCCCACACCCTCTATAGCAAAATCTAGTGTTGTCCCTGGCAAAGTGAGATGATCTTGTAGGAGTGAGATACCACCTAAAGGCAGTCTTAATACTATTTTCCTGTAGATCTGCACTGAGTAGTCCTCTACAGGACTCAAATAGAAGCTGATTCCATTTGTCAGTCTGAGTACCAACTGTGTGAGGAAAGCTGCTTTTGTGGAGTATTGTTTGCTCTGAATTGTAAGATATAGTTTGGATATGGTGCCTTTTCCCCTGTTGGGAGATCTACAAATTTCCTCAAGAATAGTAAATGTGTTTTGTGGTTGTGGTGCCCCATATCTGTTGATGGCTGATGTGATCTGAAGATATAGGTACCAATGTAATTTATGTTTGGAGTTTTTCCCAGAGGCTATTGAATGTCGCCAAAAGTCCCCCCCTGACAAAGTCTGCCCCTCTGTACAACCCTTTGTTCGCCCATTTACCTATTATTTTATGAGTCTCCGCTGGCATTAATGTTCTGATCGGTTTAATCCATGAGTTTGTAGGGATTAGATCTAATTGGTTTCCTAATGAGTCCCACTGTTTCTTAGTGTCTAAAGATCTTTTTGTAGCTTCTGTAGATCTATCCTAGGTATCTTACTCGGGAGGGCTCTAAAAAGATATAATATTCTAGGAAGAACATTCATCTTGATAGCTGACAAACGCCCATACCATGAGAAAGTGTGTTTTCTCCACGTGTTTAGATCTTTTTTTATTTGTTGGAATAGAGGAATATAATTCACAGTATATAATGAGTTATATGGGGTCGCTAACTTAATCCCTAGGTATGTCAGTGTGTTCCTGGTCCATCTAATCTCGAAATTTAGTTCAATAAGTTTTTTCGCGTGTGGGGGTATCGCTATAGATAGTGCCTCGCATTTGTCTTTGTTCATTTTATATCCCGAGATTTTATACAGGTTAGTTAAGGAACCCATAGGATTCGTCAATGTTAGCAGCACATCGTCTGCGAACAGCGATAGTTTATACTCTGTGTCTTTAATTTTGACCCCCGACACCTTGGGAGAATTTCTAATTACCGACGCCAGTGGTTCCATACACAAAGCGAAAAGTAATGGGGATAGGGGGCATCCCTGCCGAGTGCCGCCCAGAATGTTAATTTTGCGAGATTGGAAACCTGCCGCACTAACTATCGCTGTCGGTGTTGAGTATATACCTTTAACTGCTTGTAAAAAAGAACCATCGAACCCCATCTCCGACAAAACTCTGAACATATATTGCCAGTCTATTCTATCGAATGCCTTCTCCGCATCCAGCAAAAGGAACAGAGAAGGCATTCTCGTTTTTTCCAGGAATTCCATCAGGACAACAGTTCTCCTGACATTGTCTGGAGCCCCTCTCTCTGTGATGAACCCCACCTGGTCTGGGTGTATCAGTCTTGGGATTATTATCTTAAGTCTGTTTGTAAGGATCTTAGGCCTAGATTTGGAGTTCGGCGGTAAAAGGGCTGTTAACGCTCCGCGGGCTTTTTTCTGGCCGCACCATAAAATTAACTCTGGTATCGAGAGTTCAAACAAATGCTGCGTTAGGCTCTAAAAAAGGAGCGTAGAGCATTTTTACCGCAAATGCAACTCTCGATACCAGAGTTGCTTACGGACGCGGCCAGCCTCAAAAACGTGCTCGTGCACGATTCCCCCATAGGAAACAATGGGGCTGTTTGAGCTGAAAAAAAACCTAACACCTGCAAAAAAGCAGCGTTCAGCTCCTAACGCAGCCCCATTGTTTCCTATGGGGAAACACTTCCTACGTCTGCACCTAACACTCTAACATGTACCCCGAGTCTAAACACCCCTAACCTTACACTTATTAACCCCTAATATACCGACCCCGCTATCTCTGACCCCTGCATATTATTTTTAACCCCTAATCTGCCGCTCCGTAAACCGCCGCAACCTACGTTATCCCTATGTACCCCTAATCTGCTGCCCTAACATCGGCGACCCCTATATTATATTTATTAACCCCTAATCTGCCCCCCTCAACGTCGCCGACACCTGCCTACACTTATTAACCCCTAATCTGCCGAGCGGACCTGAGCGCTACTATAATAAAGTTATTAACCCCTAATCCGCCTCACTAACCCTATCATAAATAGTATTAACCCCTAATCTGCCCTCCCTAACATCGCAGACACCTACCTTCAATTATTAACCCCTAATCTTCCGAGCGGAGCTCACCGCTATTCTAATAAATGTATTAACCCCTAAAGCTAAGTCTAACCCTAACACTAACACCCCCATAACTTAAATATAATTTACATCTAACGAAATTAATTAACTCTTATTAAATAAATGATTCCTATTTAAAGCTAAATACTTACCTGTAAAATAAATCCTAATATAGCTACAATATAAATTATAATTACATTGTAGCTATTTTAGGATTATTATTTATTTTACAGGCAACTTTGTAATTATTTTAACCAGGTTCAATAGCTATTAAATAGTTAAGAACTATTTAATAGTTACCTAGTTAAAATAATAACAAATTTACCTGTAAAATAAATCCTAACCTAAGATATAATTAAACCTAACACTACCCTATCAATAAAATAATTAAATAAACTACCTACAATTACCTACAATTAACCTAACACTACACTATCAATAAATTAATTAAACACAATTGCTACAAATAAATACAATTAAATAAACTAGCTATAGTACAAAAAATAAAAAAGAACTAAGTTACAAAAAATAAAAAAATATTTACAAACATAAGAAAAATATTACAACAATTTTAAACTAATTACACCTACTCTAAGCCCCCTAATAAAATAACAAAGCCCCCCAAAATAAAAAATTCCCTACCCTATTCTAAATTAAAAAAGTTACAAGCTCTTTTACCTTACCAGCCCTGAACAGGGCCCTTTGCGGGGCATGCCCCAAGAATTTCAGCTCTTTTGCCTGTAAAAGAATAAATACAATACCCCCCCCCAACATTACAACCCACCACCCACATACCCCTAATCTAACCCAAACCCCCCTTAAATAAACCTAACACTAAGCCCCTGAAGATCTTTCTACCTTGTCTTCACCATACCAGGTTCACCGATCCGTCCTGGCTCCAACATCTTCATCCAACCCAAGCGGGGGTTGGCGATCCATCATCCGGTGCTGAAGAGGTCCAGAAGAGGCTCCAAAGTCTTCCTCCTATCCGGCAAGAAGAGGACATCCGGACCGGCAAACATCTTCTCCAAGCGGCATCTTCGATCTTCTTCCATCCGGTACGGAGCGGGTCCATCTTGAAGCAGGCAACGCGGATCCATCCTCTTCTTCCGTTGTCTCCCGACTAATGACGGTTCCTTTAAGGGACGTCATCCAAGATGGCGTCCCTCGAATTCCGATTGGCTGATAGGATTCTATCAGCCAATCGGAATTAAGGTAGGAATTTTCTGATTGGCTGATGGAATCAGCCAATCAGAATCAAGTTCAATCCGATTGGCTGATCCAATCAGCCAATCAGATTGAGCTCGCATTCTATTGGCTGTTCCGATCAGCCAATAGAATGCGAGCTCAATCTGATTGGCTGATTGGATCAGACAATCGGATTGAACTTGATTCTGATTGGCTGATTCCATCAGCCAATCAGAAAATTCCTACCTTAATTCCGATTGGCTGATAGAATCCTATCAGCCAATCGGAATTCGAGGGACGCCATCTTGGATTGGATCAGCCAATCGGATTGAACTTGATTCTGATTGGCTGATTCCATCAGCCAATCAGAAAATTCCTACCTTAACTCCGATTGGCTGATAGAATCCTATCAGCCAATCGGAATTCGAGGGACGCCATCTTGGATGACGTCCCTTAAAGGAACCGTCATTAGTCGGGAGACAACGGAAGAAGAGGATGGATCCGCGTCGCCTGCTTCAAGATGGACCCGCTCCGCACCGGATGGAAGAAGATCGAAGATGCCGCTTGGAGAAGATGTTTGCCGGTCCGGATGTCCTCTTCTTGCCGGATAGGAGGAAGACTTTGGAGCCTCTTCTGGACCTCTTCAGCATCGGATGATGGATCGCCAACCCCCGCTTGGGTTGGATGAAGATGTTGGAGCCAGGACGGATCGGTGAACCTGGTATGGTGAAGACAAGGTAGGAAGATCTTCAGGGGCTTAGTGTTAGGTTTATTTAAGGGGGGTTTGGGTTAGATTAGGGGTATGTGGGTGGTGGGTTGTAATGTTGGGGGGGGGTATTGTATTTATTCTTTTACAGGCAAAAGAGCTGAAATTCTTGGGGCATGCCCCGCAAAGGGCCCTGTTCAGGGCTGGTAAGGTAAAAGAGCTTGTAACTTTTTTAATTTAGAATAGGGTAGGGAATTTTTTATTTTGGGGGGCTTTGTTATTTTATTAGGGGGCTTAGAGTAGGTGTAATTAGTTTAAAATTGTTGTAATATTTTTCTTATGTTTGTAAATATTTTTTTATTTTTTGTAACTTAGTTCTTTTTTATTTTTTGTACTTTAGCTAGTTTATTTAATTGTATTTATTTGTAGCAATTGTGTTTAATTAATTTATTGATAGTGTAGTGTTAGGTTAATTGTAGGTAATTGTAGGTAGTTTATTTAATTATTTTATTGATAGGGTAGTGTTAGGTTTAATTATATCTTAGGTTAGGATTTATTTTACAGGTAAATTTGTTATTATTTTAACTAGGTAACTATTAAATAGTTCTTAACTATTTAATAGCTATTGTACCTGGTTAAAATAATTACAAAGTTGCCTGTAAAATAAATATTAATCCTAAAATAGCTATAATATAATTATAATTTATATTGTAGCTATATTATGATTTATTTTACAGGTAAGTATTTAGCTTTAAATAGGAATCATTTATTTAATAAGAGTTAATTAATTTCGTTAGATGTAAATTATATTTAAGTTATGGGGGTGTTAGTGTTAGGGTTAGACTTAGCTTTAGGGGTTAATCCATTTATTATAGTAGCGGTGAGCTCCGGTCGGCAGATTAGGGGTTAATAATTGAAGTTAGGTGTCGGCGATGTTAGGGAGGGCAGATTAGGGGGTTAATACTATTTATTATAGGGTTAGTGAGGCGGGTTAGGGGTTAATAACTTTATTATAGTAGCGCTCAGGTCCGCTCGGCAGATTAGGGGTTAATAAGTGTAGGCAGGTGGAGGCGACGTTGAGGGGGGCAGATTAGGGGTTAATAAATATAATATAGGGGTCGGCGGTGTTAGGGGTAGCAGATTAGGGGTACATAGGGATAACGTAGGTGGCGGCGCTTTGCGGTCGGAAGATTAGGGGTTAATTATTTTAAGTAGCTGGCGGCGACGTTGTGGGGGGCAGGTTAGGGGTTAATAAATGTAATACAGGGGTCGGCGGGGTTAGGGGCAGAAGATTAGGGGTACATAAGTATAACGTAGGTGGCGGTCGGCAGATTAGGGGTTAAAAATTTTAATCGAGTGGCGGCGATGTGGGGGGAGCTCGGTTTAGGGGTACATAGGTAGTTTATGGGTGTTAGTGTACTTTAGGGTACAGTAGTTAAGAGCTTTATGAACCGGCGTTAGCCAGAAAGCTCTTAACTCCTGCTATTTTCAGGCGGCTGGAGTTTTGTCGTTAGAGCTCTAACGCTCACTTCAGAAACGACTCTAAATACCGGCGTTAGAAAGATCCCATTGAAAAGATAGGATACGCAAATGGCGTAGGGGGATCTGCGGTATGGAAAAGTTGCGGCTGAAAAGTGAGCGTTAGACCCTTTAATCACTGACTCCAAATACCAGCGGGCGGCCAAAACCAGCGTTAGGAGCCTCTAACGCTGGTTTTGACGGCTACCGCCGAACTCCAAATCTAGGCCTTAGTGAGTATCTTAATATCCTGGTTAATTAGGGAGATTGGTCTGTAGCTTTGAGGTGATTTCGGATCCTTCCCCTGTTTAGGTATTACTACTATTTTTGCCCTAAGAGTTTCTGTTGGTATCTCCCGTCCTTCCATAACATCATTACAAAACTGTCTTATATGTGGAATTAGTGTGTTTTTAAATTGTTTGTAATATTCTCCCGTTAAACCGTCTGGTCCCGCTGCCTTGCCCGGTTTGAGTTCTTTAATTACATTGTGAATTTCAATAGAGGTTATTTCTGCGTTTAATATATTTCTATCTTCTTCACTAATTTGGTTCAGTGTCGCTGTTTGTAAGAACTGGTTTAATAACTGTAGTGTGTGTGGGTTGTGTTCTACCTTCTTCCCATCGTATAGTTGGGCATAATATGAGGTGAATTTGTTCACTATGTCGAAAGGGTTTGAGGTGAAAGAACCGTCCCGTTGTCTTAGCTTTGGTATTGCATTAGTTTTTATCCTCTCTCTTAATTGATATGCTAGATATCTGTCTGGTTTGTTGGCATATAGGAAATAATTCGCTTTTAGTCTTTGGGTGGCTCTGACCGCTGCATCATTTAGAATTTTAGACATAATCTGCCTTTTTGTTTGAATCAGCTTAAATACTACTTCAGATGCCGTCTGTTTATGCTTAGTTTCTAATGCAGCTATTTCTGTCTGTAGTTTATTCCTTTGGGTGTGCGCCGCTCTAATGAGTCTTGATTTCTCCTTAATGAGGAATCCCCTAATGACCGGTTTATGTACCGCCCATGCATATGTAGGATTTTCCGTTGGGCCCTTGTTATGGTGCCGGTATTCCTCCAGTGTCTTAAGTGTTTTAGTGTTTGTATCTGTAGATTTGAGCGTGGTAGGGTCGTAAGTCCAGGAGCGTTGTCTCTGAAATTGAACTATACCCTTTAGGTTTACTATAGAGTGATCTGACCACACACAAGGGTGGATCTTGGACCTGGTCACACTAGGGATCATAGTCTGACTGACTAAAATATAGTCTGGAATAAGATTTATGTGCGGGCGAGTAGTACGTATGATCTATTGACACCCCGTAAAGTGCTTCTAGTGAGCTTCTCACCCCCTTGGCCATAGCATTGTGTCTGTGTTGTTTACTGGTGAGATCAGACCTTGCCTCATCTGTGTGAGATCGAAGCGTAATGTTAAAATCTCCCGCTAAAATTGTGCGTGTTTGTGACCATTGTGTTAAGAGATGTGATATATGGGAGAAGAAGGAGCTTTGCTTCTCATTTGGTGCATATACATTGCATAAAGTAACCTGTGTGTTGTGTATGCTACCCCTGACTATCAAAAATCTCCCCTCTGGGTCTGAGATAATTTCCTCCGTTGAGAACTGAAGAGAAGAGTGTATTAGTATGGACATCCCCTTTTTCTTTTGTGTTGAGGTAGAATGATAGTGGATTGGATATTGCCTACTCCAGAACTTGGGTATAACAGATTCTGTAAAATGGGTCTCTTGTAAGAATATAAGCTTTGCATTGAGTTTCTGATATTGTTGTAGGGCAGTTCTGCGCTTAGTGTTAGTGTTGAGACCCCTAACATTATGAGTTATCACTATAATGTCTGTGTTCATGTTGTGTTATGTAAGAATTCGTGCCTTCCTCTGAATCACCCCAATACCTTTTTCTAAATCTATCTCTTCCGTTTGCCACTCTCTGATTTGCCACTGGAGTCTCGGTAATTTGTATTGAAACAGACTTCCCCTTCTCTCGCCAAAGACAGAGCTGACCACATCTGAATAATAATAAACAAAAATAACATTAACATAATAAAAAAAAAAAACAGTTTTAATACCTGTCCTAATATGAAAAACAAAAAAACAAAAAAAGTTATTTTACCTTATTTACCATTTCTTACTTCCTGGCAGATAACATTCAGCATACTATAATCATTTATTAAGGATAAACATCGCTACCTTCTCATTGAACCTTAAGGTTCCCTCCTTTTCAGTCTGTCAGCATTTTAACATCCAGGATAGAAAAATAGAGATGGGCCCAGCACTCACCATCCAATTTCGGGTGCACGCTACAGGGGGTTCTGCACTAACCCCCAAAGTAGACAAATTGTAGAAAAGAGCAGCAGCACCACACTTTATGAACTTTTAACTGCTTTTAATGATGAAACATACAGAAAAGCAACGACGTTTCGGTCATCAACTGACCTTAATCATGTTGTATACAAAAGTAACTAAACACACTACTTAAATAGCTATATGGGGAGGGGTCACAGATACCTGTGTGGGTGTGAACCCATATAGTTAACACTTTCATACATCAAACAAAGTAAGGTTCTCAAGCTCCCTCTAGTGGATAAAGGTACTTCATTTTAAGCTTCTATAGTGACCTATAAGACAAGATGTAAATACATATATATTATACAAATATCAATTTAAAATATTCTGACTTTTCAAAAAGCAAATATTACAAAAGAAAAATATGTACATAGATACCGCACTTATAACAATATATCCAGATATGTAATATATTCACAGTGTTACTTGCCAATCTATTTCCTTATTCATTCCTAGAGGGGCAAGTGTTTGTAATGTATAGATCCAAAATGTCTCTCTGCTTTTAAGAATAGATTGCCTGTCCCCACCTCTCCTAGGCCTCTTAATCTGCTCTATAACTTGGAATCTCAGTTGGGAGATCGTGTGGCCTGCCTGTAAGAAATGGTTAGAGACTGGAGCGTCCCTATTCCCACATCTTATATTGGATTTGTGTTCAACAATCCTATCCCTTATCCGACGTGTAGACTCACCTATATAAATCTTTGAGCATGGACATTTGATTAAATAAATCACATACTCTGAGTTACATGTAAAGTAACCAGGGATTTTGTATTTCTTACCGGTTAGGGGATGTAGGAAACAGTCACCTCTAATTACATTATTGCAATTGCAACACCCTAAGCATGGGAAACAGCCGAATTTAGGTTTAGATATATATGTTTGTATCTGTTTCTTCCCAGAGCCTAAATCCGCTCTTACTAGTTTATCCCTTAGGTTTTTGCACCTTCTATACGCTGGCATAGGTGGTAATTCGAATTCTTTAATTTGAGGGTTAAGATCTTTAATAACAGACCAGTGTTTTCTAATAATGCTGTTAATATTTTTGCTAAGTGGGTTGAATTGTGAGACAAAGACCATACGTTTATTATCTTTTTCCTGCCTCATTGTATTGCCTCTCAGGATAGAATGTCTAGGAATTCCACTAACTTCTTCTATCTGTTTCTGGATAAGTTGTTTGGGAAAACCTCTCTCAATAAATAATTTACCCATTTCAAGTAATCTGGTATGTGCTGTACTGTCATCTGAGACAATTTTCTTGACCCTCAAAAGCTGGCTTCTAGGAAGGCTATTAATCAAATGAGGGGGGTGGGCACTTTCATACCTCAGAAGACTATTTCTGTCACTCTCTTTCCTATATAGGTCAATTTTTAATGTCCTCCCATCTTTGATTACCTTAGTATCTAAGAAAGCCACTGACTCTTCACTGAAGGTCAACTTAAACTTGATGTGTCTAGTAGACACATTCAAATCAGCCACAAACTCTTGTAAGGAGTCAATGTCGCCCCCCCATATGCCAAACACATCATCGATATATCTGAACCAACATAGTCCATATTGTTGAAACAACTGATTAGTGTATACAAATCTCTCCTCATATATATTCATAAAGATGTTGGCATATGTGGGGGCGACATTTGACCCCATAGCAGTACCCTGACATTGTAGGTAAAATTGATCCTGAAAAAGGAAAAAATTGCAGTAGAGGATGAGTTGTAATAATCCTAAGATAAATTCACACTGAATGTTAGAAAATCTATCATTACTCTGAATAGCCTGTCCAATAGCCCCTAAGCCACTTGTATGTGTAATGGATGTATATAGACTATTCACATCAAGGGTAAAAAGGATACATTTCTCACTTGACACACTTAATTCCTCTAATTTCACAAGGAAGTCACCTGTGTCCTTAATATAGGACATAGATTCCATAGCTAATGGTCTAAGTAGCTTGTCAAGGTACTTGGATACATTTGTCATGATCGAGTTAGTACTGGCAACGATTGGACGGCCAGGGGGGGCCTCTCTGTTCTTGTGTATTTTGGGTAATGTATAAAATACAGGTGTAACAAATTCTTCAATCAATAGAAATTTTTGTTCTTTTTCAGTTATCACCCCATTACCCATTGCTTTATTAATATATTTAGCCAACTCACGTTGTATCTCAAATGTTGGGTCTCTGTCTAATAATTTATACACAGTTTTGTCTTGTAATTGGCCCCTAATCTCTTGAATATAGTATTGCTTATCAAGAATGACGGTGGCTCCGCCCTTATCTGCTGGCTTGCAAATAATCTCACTATTGTTTTTCAAACTTAATAGTGCATCGTTTTCAGATCTAGAGAAATTACTCTGTAAGGTTTTCCTGTCCCTATCTGTGACTAGTTGTTTTTGTTTAAGTACATCAATATCCCTCAGAACAAGCTGTATAAAAGTTTCTATGCTGTTATTATGCACCTGAGGATTAAAATTACTTTTACATCTTAAACCCAAATTTTTGAGAGACAAAGGTTTATTACCATACTCCAAGTCCGCATTAGTATTATGTCCTTGAACACCCTGTAATTGTCCAAAATATACCTTTAGTTTGATGTTGCGGCCACAGAGGACGGCACGGAACAAGAACAAGCGGAATTGATGGTGAATATTTCCAAACATACTCTAACAGACACAGAGAAACAGGTAGTCAACAAAGGACTGTCATTTTGTCCCATACCGAGATGTGACTTTTTTCAGCTACAAAGAGAATTACATACTTTATTCCGCAACATCAAACTAAAGGTATATTTTGGACAATTACAGGGTGTTCAAGGACATAATACTAATGCGGACTTGGAGTATGGTAATAAACCTTTGTCTCTCAAAAATTTGGGTTTAAGATGTAAAAGTAATTTTAATCCTCAGGTGCATAACAACAGCATAGAAACTTTTATACAGCTTGTTCTGAGGGATATTGATGTACTTAAACAAAAACAACTAGTCACAGATAGGGACAGGAAAACCTTACAGAGTAATTTCTCTAGATCTGAAAACGATGCACTATTAAGTTTGAAAAACAATAGTGAGATTATTTGCAAGCCAGCAGATAAGGGCGGAGCCACCGTCATTCTTGATAAGCAATACTATATTCAAGAGATTAGGGGCCAATTACAAGACAAAACTGTGTATAAATTATTAGACAGAGACCCAACATTTGAGATACAACGTGAGTTGGCTAAATATATTAATAAAGCAATGGGTAATGGGGTGATAACTGAAAAAGAACAAAAATTTCTATTGATTGAAGAATTTGTTACACCTGTATTTTATACATTACCCAAAATACACAAGAACAGAGAGGCCCCCCCTGGCCGTCCAATCGTTGCCAGTACTAACTCGATCATGACAAATGTATCCAAGTACCTTGACAAGCTACTTAGACCATTAGCTATGGAATCTATGTCCTATATTAAGGACACAGGTGACTTCCTTGTGAAATTAGAGGAATTAAGTGTGTCAAGTGAGAAATGTATCCTTTTTACCCTTGATGTGAATAGTCTATATACATCCATTACACATACAAGTGGCTTAGGGGCTATTGGACAGGCTATTCAGAGTAATGATAGATTTTCTAACATTCAGTGTGAATTTATCTTAGGATTATTACAACTCATCCTCTACTGCAATTTTTTCCTTTTTCAGGATCAATTTTACCTACAATGTCAGGGTACTGCTATGGGGTCAAATGTCGCCCCCACATATGCCAACATCTTTATGAATATATATGAGGAGAGATTTGTATACACTAATCAGTTGTTTCAACAATATGGACTATGTTGGTTCAGATATATCGATGATGTGTTTGGCATATGGGGGGGCGACATTGACTCCTTACAAGAGTTTGTGGCTGATTTGAATGTGTCTACTAGACACATCAAGTTTAAGTTGACCTTCAGTGAAGAGTCAGTGGCTTTCTTAGATACTAAGGTAATCAAAGATGGGAGGACATTAAAAATTGACCTATATAGGAAAGAGAGTGACAGAAATAGTCTTCTGAGGTATGAAAGTGCCCACCCCCCTCATTTGATTAATAGCCTTCCTAGAAGCCAGCTTTTGAGGGTCAAGAAAATTGTCTCAGATGACAGTACAGCACATACCAGATTACTTGAAATGGGTAAATTATTTATTGAGAGAGGTTTTCCCAAACAACTTATCCAGAAACAGATAGAAGAAGTTAGTGGAATTCCTAGACATTCTATCCTGAGAGGCAATACAATGAGGCAGGAAAAAGATAATAAACGTATGGTCTTTGTCTCACAATTCAACCCACTTAGCAAAAATATTAACAGCATTATTAGAAAACACTGGTCTGTTATTAAAGATCTTAACCCTCAAATTAAAGAATTCGAATTACCACCTATGCCAGCGTATAGAAGGTGCAAAAACCTAAGGGATAAACTAGTAAGAGCGGATTTAGGCTCTGGGAAGAAACAGATACAAACATATATATCTAAACCTAAATTCGGCTGTTTCCCATGCTTAGGGTGTTGCAATTGCAATAATGTAATTAGAGGTGACTGTTTCCTACATCCCCTAACCGGTAAGAAATACAAAATCCCTGGTTACTTTACATGTAACTCAGAGTATGTGATTTATTTAATCAAATGTCCATGCTCAAAGATTTATATAGGTGAGTCTACACGTCGGATAAGGGATAGGATTGTTGAACACAAATCCAATATAAGATGTGGGAATAGGGACGCTCCAGTCTCTAACCATTTCTTACAGGCAGGCCACACGATCTCCCAACTGAGATTCCAAGTTATAGAGCAGATTAAGAGGCCTAGGAGAGGTGGGGACAGGCAATCTATTCTTAAAAGCAGAGAGACATTTTGGATCTATACATTACAAACACTTGCCCCTCTAGGAATGAATAAGGAAATAGATTGGCAAGTAACACTGTGAATATATTACATATCTGGATATATTGTTATAAGTGCGGTATCTATGTACATATTTTTCTTTTGTAATATTTGCTTTTTGAAAAGTCAGAATATTTTAAATTGATATTTGTATAATATATATGTATTTACATCTTGTCTTATAGGTCACTATAGAAGCTTAAAATGAAGTACCTTTATCCACTAGAGGGAGCTTGAGAACCTTACTTTGTTTGATGTATGAAAGTGTTAACTATATGGGTTCACACCCACACAGGTATCTGTGACCCCTCCCCATATAGCTATTTAAGTAGTGTGTTTAGTTACTTTTGTATACAACATGATTAAGGTCAGTTGATGACCGAAACGTCGTTGCTTTTCTGTATGTTTCATCATTAAAAGCAGTTAAAAGTTCATAAAGTGTGGTGCTGCTGCTCTTTTCTACAATTTAGCATTTTAACATCACCACCTATCTTCCCTTCACCCCACAAAAATCGCTGTGTGGCTCTAGTTTGAAATTTGACAATATTCAGCATGACACATTTAGATTAATAATTATAACTATAAATACAAAACTTTTCTGTCCATTCACCTCTCCTATTATATGGAGAGGTCAGTCCCTAAGTTCAGGCGTATGTTCCTGAGGACCTGAGTCTCCTAGTGCTCCTTTAGAACACCTTTCACTTCTCCTATAGCCTAATAGACCTATTGTCCTCTAGAAATAGGAACCCAGTGGCTTAATTGCTGAAAAGCTTGTAGGTCAGGTTAAATTACGAAAGTCTGATTTCCTGTGCTCATCTGGATTGTTACCGGATGAGGAACTGTACTTCTACTAAACTTGCATGCTCATAGATTTGTTGCAATCAGGCCTTTAATTTTTTCCTTGTCACTCTAGACCAGGTTGGATTTTTGTTGGAGTTGTCCTTTTGAGTGTTGCTTCCACTGCTTTCTCATGTTCCTTTAGAAAGGTCAGGGACCACCAGTTTCAAGTAGGAGCAGACCTCTGGGATATCTTGTTGGTCTTTGAGCATCAAGGTTTTCCCCTCGTGGAATATTTACAGCGAGAATGGGAAGCCCCAGCGATAGTTGATCTGATTCTTTCTTAATATTTGTTTCAGTGGTCTTAGGGATCCTCTGTAACGTTCTCACGCAGAGGTCTTGATAGAACTGTACCACTGATCCCTGGATTCTTTCTTGAAGCTTGTAATATGGCTTCCTTTTCAGGAAAGCACAGCAGCTTAGCAATCACATCCATTGGCGGGTTTTCTCCTTTGGGCTTCGCCTTCAGGGCCCTGTGCGCTCTCTCTATTTCAAAGTTGTTTTCCTCTGCTTGGCCTGTAATTACTTGGAAAAGTTATTTGAGGTATTGCAGAAGTTCTGGAGGAGTTCTGGATTCCAGAATTCCCTTCAGCCTGATATTGCATCTGCAACTCCTATTCTCCATGTCTTCCATTTTTTCTTGGATAGTGTTGAGTTCTTGTTGTTGTGTCTCAACTTGTTGAGAGAGAGCGTGCAAATCCTCATCTTTTTTATTTTCACTATCTTCTAGAGTTGCAACCCTAGTACCTAGGTCTTGAATGTCGTGTTACTCTGCTCTGACGTCACTCGCTCCAGCTGGATCAGGGAGCGTAGCCACAACACGCAGAGTACAGCATACAGGTCAGCCCTGAGAGCGCTCAATGGATCCGGATTGCGGCACTTACGAGCAGGATGGATTCTCTCAGTGTTCCTGCCCTCTGCTCCTGAAATATAACCTACGCATCACAGGGGAAGTTATCAGGTTCAGTAGGAGACTGTCTGTAGTTGTTACCTTTACATGTCTGCATAACCTACTGTTACTTTCATGAACTGCTTAGGTTCTGTTCTCTGTGCTGTATTGTGTTTGCCACTACCGCCTTCTCAGCCAGTTTGGCATATACTAAGTAGTGATCAGTCCTTGCTTATGCTAAACCTGCTACTGTTATTACCTCTGCAAACACTTTTTTATTTAAACCTTCTACTGTGTACCATTAATACATTTATTATTCTGGTCTTCCCTATAAGGCTACAATAATTCAAGCGCAAATGGAGTTTGCTTACTTACTAGCAACCAGTTCCACTTGTAACAACCACTCATAGTTGATATCTCTCATCTGTCACCAGGTGAACCTTACAGGGAGTCAGACTCCGCCCCCAATTGCACCTTATTTTAAAGGGAAAGTCTAGGATTATCGTTATGTACTTGTACTCGTCTTTGGTCCTCTTGATAAACAAACCAAGGGTCCCAAATCCACCAATACACATCCTCTTTATCCAGACTAGAGTAAAAACTTTTTCCATACTGGCATAAAATTGAATTATAGAAGTTACGGTTGCAATGTCTGGAGGTTGAGGTTGTTTCCATATGCGAGCTATCACCAATTTCATGGCTGCTACAACAAAGACTACCAGTTTGGATAAGGGAGTCTGAATATTTCGGGGAAATATGTGCAGGAGAGCCATCTCAGGAGTCAATGGGATTGACAACCCGAGAGCTGAACAGAGTTCAGATATTTTGTTCCATATGGGTAGTAATTTAGGGCACTCCCACCATATGTGAATGTCGGAGCCTTTGTGCCCACATTTCCTCCAACATAGGGGGGAAGATGATGGGAACATCTGTAAAAGCCTAGAAGGGGTATAGTATCATCTCAGGAACAGCTTCATGTAAGATTCCATAGTGTTTGCACAGTGTACAGTCTTTTTTGTTAAAGTCACAGCTAGGAGAAAGTCCTTGTCCGTAATAGTCCTAGATAGGTCACGCTCCAAATTCTACCCGAATTAGAGGTTATCTGTATTAGAGTATAGTGATGGGATATGGTTTTAGAAGTTTTAGTCTTTAACTGCCACAGTTTTTCCCAGGTGGTCAACGGTCTACTTGAGGCTTTAGGGAATCCCCAGGACAGCAGGAAGGAATACAGTCTGGAATATTCAAAAAAAGGCCCACAATGGAGGGTTTTGCACAATAGAACCCAACAACTAGTACATCTAGCGACACCAGCGTCACTAGGGTACTTCTAAGAGGTGCCTGGGGTAGGTATAACACAATTTAGGACAATTAATAAAGTATGTGCTATGGATAGCAGGGTGTTATTCAATAAAAAATATAGCAACAAAATTAAAATGAATGCAAATAGGAAATGATAAAAGGATAATAAATTTTATATATATATATATATATATATATATATATATATAAGTATATATACAAACTGTGTAGTCCAGAAAAAATAGTTTCGTGCAAAATCCAGCAGAGTACAATTGGTAGTTCCCAAAGGGTTATATATGATGAGCGGTGTGTCCAGAAAAGGTAGGCTGCTCCTCCAGGGTGTTATGCCAAAACACAGATGATAGATCTAAGAGGAAATAGATAGAGGGCGCCACATAGTGCAGGTCATATATAAAAAGAACAAAGCAGCAATAGGAACATAAGAATCCTACTCACAAATTGTAGAGCACAAAAGTGCAGTATTCGCAGTCCGGAACCATACGTCGTCCGGTAGACCACAGTATGAAGATGTCACCAGTGGGGGTCCTCGTTTTGCCAGGGAGAGTCCAGGAATACCCAAAGTAATGTAGTAAGAGCAGATTAATGTACCAAAGATCCTAACTGCAGGTCCAGGGACACTTTGTGGAGTGTTGAGGAAAGTGTTTGACCAAAGCCAAAAATGATGATATGCAGCAGATGGAGAGTTTAAAAGGAATAAAAATTTATTAACAATAAAAACAACAGCAACGCGTTTCTCAGTGTACCACACTGTTTCATCAGGCTATACAAACATACTCTCAGCTGCCATATTTAAAACAAATAGAAGCCAATCAATGATCAGAAAAAATTCACACCCCTGATGGGGCATACCAATATACATATGGTGGAGTCAGTGATACAGAAGTTTGTTTATACAAAATGAATATATATTGATGTAAATCATGCAGATAATCATTTTCCAAAAACAATAAATTATTCATATTTAAATAATATAATATAAAGCGTCACTTAATTTAATTTAAATATATGGAAATATGGTAATATGGTAAACCCTGAAGCAAACTAAAATAGTATAGGCTTTTCTTTGACGAAAATCTGTTTCTATTCAATAATATTGCTATAATTTTCATTGATAATCTATTAATTTAAGGGGTATAGGATGATCCTAATACTTGTGGAAAAGTAAAAATGACCAATTTGAACATATATAAAATGCGGATTGCTCTTACAACATAATGCCGTAATAAAGGGGAGTGGACATTCACCAGGATTGGTGGTGCTAAATATAATAGTGAATCGATTATACAGATTCCCTAGTGTAGCAGTTAGAGAATAAAAAACCCATTATCGGCAGACCTACTGACAACAGAGATTCAGTAATGTTAGAAAAGACAATTATGGTGTAGTTTACACATAGACGCTCCCTGTTTCCATAGTAACAAAGGTGTGTTGATTTCATGAGGGAGAGTGATGTCAGTGAGGGTCATGACTGACTGCGCTGCATGTGAAGATGGCCCATCACGGATAAAAAAAACAACACTCTGTTGACTAACCATAAAATTTAGTGATCAAATGTCTAAAATTACGGGGGTGATTACTGTGAAGTGGTGCAAAAAGTTAAGTCGTCCCGATTATCCTTAGAAATTGAGGTAGCGTGTATCAAGTATACAGAGGGGCGTGGGTCCAGACAAGGGGGGGGTGTGATTATCGGCCAATTACGTGCATGTGTCATCTAAACAAAAGGGCGTGAGTCCTAACCTAAGAAAGTAATGTCGGCCAATCAGTGGGGCTTATCTGATAGGAACTATGTCAATGGCCAATATAGACAATGGGAATTGACCAAAAAATCTGTGGCCAATCATGGGGAAGGGGGAAACCATAATGCACGGAGGAGGAGAGGAGAGGATATTAATAATATACCGTGCATATACAATAAATATGAATAATATAAGGCAATTATAACAATTAAAAAATTAAATGGGGGTGTACTGGAATGAAGGGAAAGGATATTAATAATATACCATGTGTACACAATAAATGTGAATATATAATATAAGGCGATTGAAAAGAAAAAAAGGTGAAATAGGGGTGTACTGAAATGGGCCGGATATTTCCGGATAGTATAAAAAGATATTGATATATGCCATCATATGCGCATATGAAATCTCTACGTGCATGTAAAGTGTATACTTGAGAAAGGAGTTAATATTCAAAAAGAGAAACTACCTGTTACGGACCCACATAAGTGATTATTCGATATGGAGTGGGAAATGTAACAGTGAGAGAACAAAATTGCCAATTATATGCAATTAACTAGTACATAAACCATTATGATATTAATATAAGAAATAAAAGCGGAGAGAGTTCGAATGGCTGCTGGATCTATAATCTAATAATATGGAATTAATTATGACTCAACAGCAGAGTTTTGAGAACAATACATAAAGTGTAATATGTCTGAGCACATGAAGTGATAAACTACAAATACAACTGTCATTAATAGGTGCATAGATAGAGGGTGGGAAGCCTAAAGGAGGGGATCCGACAGATATATAATACATATAACCATACAGTCAATATATACATATACATACACATAAATATATATACATACAGATATATAAGGCCAGATATGGCATCAGTGCTAGTGGTAAGGTGCCTATAGATAATATGTTCATACAAACAGATGGGAGCACCATTCATATACAATAGGAGGTGGAATCCAATGTATAAGATTCAGAATGCTGCTAGATCCATGTTGAGGTTGAGACCAGAGGGAAACAAGGTTCTCAATTTATAGATCCAATAAGTTTCCCTCTGTCTCAACCTATTGAATCTATTGTACAGGTGAGAATGAGGGATCATCTCGAGTGGACAAATATTAAATGTATTCATTATCCTATTGTGTATATTATTACAATGTCTAGGGACACTATGGTTTTGAACTTTGTTTTTGATGTTTCTTAGATGTTCATTCCATCTATTCCTTACCATCCTACAAGTACGACCTACATATTGAATCCCACAAAAATTACAAGTTAATAAGTAATTTACATAGGTGGAAGTGCATGTCAAAAATTGGTGAATATTATATGATTTTTTAGTAACACTGGATGAAAAAGTTTTTCTCCCAGGTAGAGTGTATTTACACATATTACATTTTTTCAGGGGACACTTCCCTATTCCGTTCTTTTTAATTTGTATATGTGGATTCTTTCCTCTGTTAAGTTTGCGAACTACAACCTTACTGGGTGCTAAAACACTTTTAAGTGTAGGGGCTCGTCTAAAGACACACTTGGGTTCAGGATCTACTAGCTTTCCTAGAATTGTGTCTTTTTTCACCAAATCCCAATGCTTCTTAATAATACGTTTTATCTTGGTGTGGTTAACATTAAATTGGGTAATGAATAATGGATTAGAGTGATTAGCTATTTTAGTGTTACTGTTATTGTCTTTTTTATTGCTTTTTGGTTTATATGTAAAATAAGAATCTCTATTGTCAAGTTTAGCTCTTTCATACCCGATGTCAATTATTTGTTGGGGATAACCTTTTTCTCTAAATCTTGCTTTTAAAATAATGCTTTGTTGTTCAAAATCCTCAATATGACTACAATTTCTGTGTATCCTTTTGAACTGCCCATATGGGATGTTATTAAGCCATGGATTGTAGTGGTTGCTTTTATAATGGAGATAACTATTGCAATCTACAGTTTTGAAATGTGTAGTTGTGATAATTGTATTGTCATTGGAAAAGGATAAACATAGGTCCAAAAATACTACTGATTGGTGTTCAGTATTACTAGAGAAGGTAAGGCCCATCCTATTACAATTTAGATGTGTGACAAAAGATTCAGCAGACGTAACATTTCCCCTCCATATAAACAGCAGATCATCTATGTATCTGCCATAGAAGACCAGGTTCGCTCCATAGACAGATCTATATATTTACCTCTCTTCAAACAACCCCATAAAGAGGTTGGCAAAACTAGGAGCGAACCTGGTCCCCATGGCAGTACCTAGTATCTGTAAATAATATTCGTCTTGATAGACAAAATAATTGTGTTCCAAAATAAAAGAAATCAATTGTACAATAAACTCCTTCTGTAATGACGGAATATAAATATCTTCTGCCAAAAACTCAGAAACAGCTTGAATACCCAATTTATGTTGTATATTGGACTATAAGGCATGGACATCACATAAGATCCATATCAATTTCTCATCAAAACTGATCTGTTCCAACTTCTTTATCAGATCAGGAGAATCTTTGATATAGGAATCCAATGTGATGACATAGCGTTGAAGATACCAATCCACATATGCAGATACATTATCTGTTAGGCTCCCAATCCCGGCTATGATGGGTCTCCCGGCGGGCATTGGGCGTCTTTATGCACCTTTAGCAAATGATAATAAAAAGCACAATTAGGTTTGATGGGGATTAGAAAATTTCTTTCAGCTGTATTAATGATTCCTTCCTGATATCCAAAGTTAATAATACCTGTTAGAATTTTGAGATATTTCTCAGTAGGGTCAGTATGTAACTTTCTGTAATATTTATTATCACTTAGTATCTTGTTGGCCTCAAGTAAATAATCTGACAAGTCCTGCAAAACAATGCCTCCGCCCTTATCTGCCTGGCGTATCCCGAGGCTAAGATTATTTTTGAGGGCTTTCAGTGCTTTCATCTCATTAAAGTTAAGATTATTATTTTTTTTTTAAATGGAAAGTTGTAGGGAGTCTCTCTAAATCTTCCAGTATGTATTCTTTAAACAATTCTAGATGAGTGTTATTTTTAAGAATAGGATTGAAGTTAGATTTCCTTTTCAAATCAGTATGAACATAATCATTAAGAAGATGGTGAGTCAGATTTTCAGGTTCATGATAGATTATATTATGGGATATTCTAGTCTCCATATTATCTGTTAGTATTGGGCATGTGTTTAATTTAAGTTTTTTGTCAGCAAAATATTTTTGAAGTGACAACTTCCGAATGAACCTGTTTACATCCACATATAGTTTGAACATATTGTGAGAATTAGATGGGCTAAAGGACAAGCCTTTTCCCAAAACTCTAATTTCATCGTTAGACAATTGGTGCGAGGATAAATTAAACATGTCACTGGCTAGTTTCTGAAGTCTACACTTTTTGAGGGTTGATTTTCGTCCCCTATTTCCCCGTCTTCGTGGGCCCTTTTCCCTCTCTAGTTTGGGGTATTGGTGACTAATGGCTGCAGAAACTCTGCTATTTTGGGTTGATGTAATTTGGGTGTTGGGCGCCTGTTTAAAAAAGACTGGTCATAATTGTCATTATCTCTTCTAAATGAATCAAAATTAGTTGATGTTGAGGGTTGGTTAGATGGCTGATCATCTAATCTAGGTCTTAGTCTTGTGTCAGGAGACTGTTCATCTTGTCTAAAACTAGGTTGTGTATCAGACAGTTGACAGTTGTATTATAACTCTGCTGTTGAGTCATAATTAATTCCATATTATTAGATTATAGATCCAGCAGCCATTCAAGCTCTCTCCGCTTTTATTTCTTATATTAATATCATAATGGTTTATGTACTAGTTAATTGTATATGATCGGCAATTTTGTTCTCTCACTGTTACATTTCCCACTCCATATCGAATAATCACTTATGTGGGTCCGTAACAGGTAGTTTCTGTTTTTGAATATTAACTCCTTTCTCAAGTATACACTTTACATGCACGTAGAGATTTCATATGCGCATATGATGGCATATATCAATATCTTTTTATACTGTCTGGAAATATCCGGCCCATTTCAGTACACCCCTATTTCACCTTTTTTTCTTTTCAATCGCCTTATATTATATATTCACATTTATTGTGTACACATGGTATATTATTAATATCCTTTCCCTTCATTCCAGTACACCCCCATTTCATTTTTTAATTGTTATAATTGCCTTATATTATTCATATTTATTGTATATACACGGTATATTATTAATATCCTCTCCTCCTCCGTGCATTATGGTCTCCCCCTTCCCCACGATTGGCCACAGATTTTTTGGTCAATTCCCATTGTCTATATTGGCCATTGACATAGTTCCTATCAGATAAGCCCCACTGATTGGCTGACCTTACTTTCTTAGGTTAGGACTCACGCCCTTTTGTTTACATGACACATGCACGTAATTGGACGATAATCACACACCCCCCCTTGTCTGGACCCACGCCCCTCTGTATACTTGATACACGCTACCTCAATTTCTAAGGATAATCGGGATGACTTAACTTTTTGCATCACTTCACAGTAATCACCCCCGTAATTTTAGACATTTGATCACTAAATTTTATGGTTAGTCAACAGAGTGTTGGTTTTTTATCCGTGATGGGCCATCTTCACATGCAGCGCAGTCAGCCATGCCCCTCACTGACATCACTCTCCCTCATGAAATCAACACACCTTTGTTACTATGGAAACAGGGAGCGTCTATGTGTAAACTACACCATAATTGTCTTTTCTAACATTACTGAATCTCTGTTGTCAGTAGGTCTGCCGATAATGGGTTTTTTATTCTCTAACTGCTACACTAGGGAATCTGTATAATCGATTCACTATTATATTTAGCACCACCAATCCTGGTGAATGTCCACTCCCCTTTATTACGGGCATTATGTTGTAAGAGCAATCCGCATTTTATATATGTTCAAATTGGTCATTTTTACTTTTCCACAAGTATTAGGATCATCCTATACCCCTTAAATTAATAGATTATCAGTGAAAATTATAGCAATATTATTGAATAGAAACAGATTTTCGTCAAAGAAAAGCGTATACCATTTTAGTTTGCTTCAGGGTTTACCATATTACCATATTTCCATATATTTAAATTAAATTAAGTGACGCTTTATATTATATTATTTAAATATGAATAATTTATTGTTTTTGGAAAATGATTATCTGCATGATTTACATCAATATATATTCATTTTGTATAAACAAACTTCTGTATCACTGACTCCACCATATGTATATTGGTATGCCCCATCAGGGGTGTGAATTTTTTCTGATCATTGAATGGCTTCTATTTGTTTTAAATATGGCAGCTGAGAGTATGTTTGTATAGCCTGATGAAACAGTGTGGTACACTGAGAAACGCGTTGCTGTTGTTTTTATTGTTAATAAATTTTTATTCCTTTCAAACTCTCCATCTGCTGCCTATCATCATTTTTGGCTTTGGTCAAACACTTTCCTCGACACTCCACAAAGTGTCCCTGGACCTGCAGTTAAGATCTTTGGTACATTAATCTGCTCTCACTACATTACTTTGGGTATCCCTGGACTCTCCCTGGCGAGACGAGGACCCCCACTGGTGACATCTTCATACTGTGGTCTACCGGACGACGTATGGTTCCGGACTGCGAATACTGCACTTTTGTGCTCTACAATTTGTGAGTAGGATTCTTATGTTCCTATTGCTGCTTTGTTCTTTTTATATATGACGTGCACTATGTGGCGCCCTTTATCTATTTCCTCTTAGAACAATAGAACCCAGATTACTCAGAATAATCAGCGTATCTGATAGATAAAAATAGGAGACTTGTCGCAGGTCCCATCCACCCCACTGCAAAATATGTGTGTCTGGCAATGCTGCAAGCAGGGCTGGGATAGAATGTATAGGAGAGGGATGCAGGGCTATATCAGGGAGATGTCGGAGGTTTTGCCATATTTTTAAGTTGTCCCTGATAATAACATTCTTGATCTCGAGAGACTCTAACCTATACTTGGGGATCCAGGGTAGGTCAGACAGTTCAAGTCCTGTAGGAAGATTGGATGCTTCTATGCTCTTCCATCCCTGCGGTTCCCCTCTATCTGCCCATGCCGAAGTGTGGGAGAGCCGTGTGGCTTCATAGTACCCTTGAACACTAGGCATAGCTACCTCTCCCTGCTCATACCGTCTCTGTAATATTTACGCCGCTATGCGGGGTTTAGACCTACCCCAAATGTAGCTCTGGCCAAGGGACTGGAGTCTACATATAAGGCTACTAGGAACATTGATTGGGATACAGCGGAAATAGTAGAGAATTTTAGGCAGGATCGTCATTTTAAAGGAAGCTATTCGACCAAGCCATGAGATCTCTCTAAAATTCCAGGAGGTAATAAGGTCGGTGACTTCTCTGATAATGGTAGAGTAATTAAGAGAAATTACTAGTTTTAGGTCAGGGCCTAACTGAACTCCTAGGTGATGAATAGTAGTTTGAGACCACTGGAAAGAGTAGGCTGTATGAAAAACATCTAATTCAAATGCAGGAATACAGATAGGCAGTGCCTCAGTTTTGAGGACATTAACCTTGTAATAGCTATGGGCGCCAAAAGTAGATATAAGGTCGAAAAGAGCAGGCAAAGAGCCCAAAGGATTCGTCAGGAACAGAGTCACGTCGTCTGCAAACAGGGCTATCTTCGTGTCCCTCCCTCCAAACCGGACTCCCCGTATCATTTGGGAATTTCTTATAGCTTGGGCCAGGGGCTCAATAGCTAGGACAAATATCAGCGGCGACAGAGGACACCCCTGTCTGGTGCCATTAGTAATCTGGATTTCAGGAGAGGCAATTCCCAACCCCTTAACCACCGCAGAGGGGCCAGAATACAAGGCCCGAACTGCTGTAATTACCTCAGGTGGTAGGCCGAATTGAGCCAGAGCAAGCCACAAATAGTCCCATCTGACCCTGTCGAACGCCTTTTCTGCATCTAACGACAGGGCCAGCATGGGACGTCTAAGCCTGCAAGCCTCCGTAAGTACATTGAGAACTCTGCGAGTATTATCTGGTCCCCCCTACCAAAAGTAAACCCGACTTGATCCGAGTGCACTATTTTCGGGAGCAAGCGGTTTAGGCGGTTTGCCCAAAGTTTGGCATATAGCTTTACGTCTCCATTGATCAATGAGATCAGCCTATAACTGCTACACTGGGATGGGTCTTTATCCTGTTTAGGAATGGGCAAGATTATTGCCTGCAAGAACTCTTTTCTGAATGAACCAGAATCTCGTGTCTCTGAGAAAGCTTTCAGAAGGGTCTTATTTAGTTCCGTCTTGAAAAGTTTATAAAAGGCCGCCGGATACCCATCAGGACCTGGAGCCTTATTATTCTGAGTGTGTTTAATGGCCAAATTAAGCTCAACTAAGGTAAATGGGGCGTTAAGTGTTTCTTTGTCTATTTCAGATAAGGGTGGCAAATTTAATTTATGCAGGAAGTCGGCTATAGCCTGTGGAGAAGATTCTTTTCCAGTCATGGAGGGCTGGAGGTGGTAAAGATCTGAGTAATACTCAGCAAAAGTTTCGCCTATCTCTTTCGGCGAGGAAACTGATGAAGTACCCCATTCAAGCGACAGTATCCTAGCTGCTGCAGTCCTTCCCCTTAACTTATGTGCTAAAAGAGTTGAGGCCTTATTGCTTTGACAGTACATTAGTTTCTTGAATCTGGCATAGGATTCCCGTACCCTCTCTAGTTCCTTATCTGCTAGCTGCGTTCAAAGTCTTTTAATGGTGTCTGCTAGGGCCACAGACGGGGAAGTTTTGTTCGGTAGTTCTGCAGATCGTAGTTGTGAGACCAAAAGGCCTAGTGGGGCATTTGCCTGTTTTCTAGTCACTGCTTGTCTCTCAATACATAACCCTCTAACATAAGCCTTAAGCGCTGCCCAGACCGTTTGGGATGATACCTGAGGGGTTTCATTTATGCTTAAAAATTCAACTATAGAGTTTTGAAGGAAAGCTCTAAATTCTCTGTTTTGGAGTAGCTGTCTCGGTAGTTTCCAGCTAGGTCTGGGAGTCTTAGTCAAGTCAGTGGAAAGAGTAAATATAAGTATGTCATGGTCCGACCATGTGCAAATCTTAATAGGTGAAGAAAGCACTTTATTGAGTGTCCAGGAGTCAGTAAAAAAATGGTCCAGTCTCGAGTAAGAGTTATGGGGTTTGGAAAAATAAGTGTAATCTCTATCACTATGATCATAAAGATTATATTTAATTATGTGTTGACGAAACTTGATAGCAGTATGTGCTGTGTACCTTTCAATGTGTTTTCCCCTTGGGACTTTTTTTATCAACCGAGGGGTCCCACACCATGTTACAGTCGCCACCCAAAACCAATGTACCCGCTTTGTGAAGCTCAACCTTAGACAGAACCCCTTTCAAGAAGTTAGGCTGGGAATGATTAGGAACATATATATTGACTAGGGTAAAGAGGAGGCCATTTAATTTACAGAGGAGTAGTAGGAACCTCCCTTGATTGTCCTTCTCCTCGTGTACACATTCATAATGTATTGATGTATGAATGGCTATCGCCACTCCTCTGGATTTCTCAGTGTAGGAGGCCGTGAATACCGGGGGATATTCAGAGGATCTATATGAGTTCTGGGACGATTCAAGCCAATGAGTTTCTTGCAGGAATATAACCTGTACCTTCAGGGCCTTCATGGAATTAGTAAGAAGGCTTCTCTTATTAGGTGAATTAAGGCCCTTAGCATTTAAAGTTGCAAAAGTAATATTATCTGGGAGTGACTCCATTATGGGCATGGCTGGGCAGGGGTGTTGGGGGGAGGCGAGGGGAAAGGGGAGGAAAGAGGGTTTAAGTTAACTAACCCCGTCTGGATCTGCACAGCAGACTATGAATCTTACCGGTCTCAGGTTATGCAGTGTCAGGTCTGTGGAACCTCCAGGAAACCAAGTAGTGCTCTAGTGCTTTAGAACCTTTTAGAAAGATAGTATTAACCTAAGATAACTATACAATGATGTAATATAATACAAACCGTTTGAGTTTCGATAAAAAGCAACTGTTTTGAACTAAATATGGTATCAACAATAACTCAAGGATGGTGGTCTAAAGGATCACCAGTAGGAGAAGTTTATCTAGGAGCTAGATTGACTTCTCAAGTCCCCCAAAATGGGGATAACACAAAACTAAATTTGCGTAAATAAGGGGGGGGGGTGTTACAGATAAGTAACCTGTGTAAGGAGATCAACTATCTAAGGGGGAGTGTGAACTATAAGATAACAATTATGTCTCTCCATTGCACAAAGAGAGAAAAATGGTGGTATGGAGTTCCTAATTTGCAATATTTGAATTTACCAGTCTCTAAAGTGCTTAACTAGACATTACTAAACATTTAACTTGGGTATATCTTATTAATCGCATGCGACCTAAAGTTGTTACAGGAGTGTCAGGTGAACACGAGCCCCAACTACCGAGGGAAGAGTAGGCAAAGAGTAAGGGTCAATCCAACCCAGTTAAATCTGTCACCTCAGCTCAGGGGTCGCGGGCACCTCCACCCTTTTCTTTTTTCCCAAAATTCAGACGTAGTACCATTAAAATATACAAAAAGTATAACATTTATAGGAGACTAGTAAGCTAGAACATTTATAATATACTAAACCAGCTGATATGGAAATCTCCAGACTCAAGTGGTAGGTCTCTGTGGCAGTGGATGCCACTCGGGAGCCACAGATCGAAGGTTAGTAGTTGGGAGATCCGCAGCTGGATGGGCCCCAGGAGCGGCAAGTCCCCATTCTTTAAGCAGGTTAAATCCTTCCTGAGGGGCCAGGATTGTATGTGTCTCTCCATTCTTTGAGACTATCAATCTGGTCGGATATCCCCATCTATATCGAATGTTTGAGTGATGTTTCTGAAGGATCTTTTTTGTAGGGTAAAGCTGGAAATATCCAGGAAAACAGAAATTTGGAGGAACTTAGCTGGTAGTTGAGGTTTATTAATTAATTCTCTCAGTATCTTCTCTTTATGGGTGAAGAAATGGACCCTAGCGAGAACATCCCTTGGTTTATCTTGGGATACTGATCTAGGACGTGCAACTCGGTGGACTCTGTCTAGTATTAGGCCCGGTGGATCTAGGGATTCCAATACATAGGATTCCAGCTCTTGAGAGCCAATGTTTTCCGATATCCCCCGAAACCTCCAATTATTCCGTCTAGACCTGTCTTCCATGTCAGCCAGTTTAAGTTCTAAGTCCGAGATTTGGACAGCTAGACTTTGGGAGTACGATAATAAGTGAGCCTGATCTACAGCCAAGTCCTCCTGCTTCCGTTCTAGCGTTTCAGTGCGTTCTTCCAACGCTGCAATGTCCCTACGGAGTTCCGCTCTGGAGCCTTTAATTTCTTTAGTTAACGTTTCTTGAAGAAGATTCATGCGTCTGGTTAAAACATCTACAATGTTTGCAGATAAAGCATCTGACGTAGGAGACTGGGAATCCATGCTGCTTTCCGAGTAGCTTCCATTGAACGCAGAAGTAGACTCTGTATGATTGATTCTTACCAACGGATTGGTCCTTGAAGTGATCTGCAACTGTCTTTTTAGGCGGTTGAGAAACCTTTGGCCACAATTAGTTGAAAACCATACTTGGGTACACAATATGGAGAGAATTAGAACATAGTCCCCCAGATGTCAATCTCAGTTTAGGCGGCCATATTCAAAGAACAAAAACTACCTGTAACATTAAAAGGCATGGCCAAGAAGTTATAAATGCAATCTTGATAAGAGCATAGGCCAGGGCCAGGCACTTCAGGAGTTAATGCATGCCAATGTCTAGAAAACTAGGCAATAATGTAGTGGAAATTCACCTCTATCAGTTGCACTTGTTAGGTGCTATAGGCAAATATGGTTGTTCACAACTGTGGGAATAGGAAGGATAAGTGTGTTTCTTAGGAGGTCCTGAGTGCAACCTATATGCCAGCAAAATCAAGGGTTAAACGTTCAGAGCCTATACAGGGGAGTGCAGCAGGAATAAAAACACAAATTCCCAGATAAAAGTAGAATCCCACTAGTGTATGATGTCACTATGGTATAGGCTTAGCATAGTCTCCTGAATATGGCTACTTTCAAAGTCTCTATCCCACATCGGTAGTGTAGATGAAATGTCTCCCTTATATAAATGCTGCAGATGGGGGTTCCTTAGACATACCAGCAAGGTCCAGGGTACAGTATTGGTAGCTGCCGTTTATCTGTACTAGTTATTGGGAAAGCGTCTCACCTCTCTGTCTGCCAATGAAACTCTTACCCGTTGCTGCAGAGCTCTGTGTGGATATGCGACTCAGGACTAACAGTCTGGAGGGCCGTGCGCAAGATGGCGGATGTTCGCGCCAGAAGAGTAGTGGCGCAGCTGAGTCTGAGGATCCCCGCTCACGGATACTAGTATCACCAGCCGGTGAGGAGCATCAGTCTTAAGTAGCCTTGTTGTTTCAGTCCATCAGAACGCAAGCCTGTCGAGGTGAGGGTACCGTGTCAGCCGGAGTCACTTGGGACTAGATAGTATAAGGGATCCTGATCTGCTGCAGGTAGCGATCTCCCAGAGCCGGAGGGGTGCGGGAGACTGTATCCCTTGTTACAAGCTGCTTCTCCGGAGCAGTGAATAGGCTAGGATGGAGACCCTGGCTGCAGACCGGGCAGAGGAGATCTTGTGTCCACCTTCCGTTAATGCCTGTATGGCAAGGCTAGGCTTATTGTTGCCAATAACTCAGATTACAGGGCAGAAAACCCCACCTTCACCCTAATATCTGTTGAAGTGGTAACTGGAGGTATTTATAAATAAAATTAGCCTCAAATTTAAACTTATTGGAAAGTTTTGTTAGGCACTATAGCCGAGAGCTCACACAGAACATGTCTTGATAGTTTGACGGTTAACTCCGCCCCGAATTTCTATGTGTTTTTGTTTACCCGGCGTACTTAAATTACAATTTATGCTGTGCATATTTATTATAATTTATTCCTGTGTAATTTACATACAAATGTTACCTTTTGATTTTTGGTGAAGAATTTTGTTATTATTTTTGATACACCTTAACAATACAATGTGTCCTCCATATTTTGTGTGAATGGTTTAATTATTCATTTTGTAAGATTTTTAAAATACAAATTTTATTGTGCACTTATGTAATGTAGGCATCTCATCCCTATATGAAAATGCAGTATATGCACTTCAGCGAGTCAGCCTGTTTATAGGGTAAAATGTGGATTTATATTATTCCACCAGGGAAATAAAAGGACTGACAAGCATTCTTATCGAATCTTATCAGCCAAGAGATCTTTTTAGAATCGGGCCCTCTGAGAGAGAGACTGCTCATGCTGACATGCATTTAAAAGTAGTAGATTGGTGATAGATAAAATGTATAACAATGTGCAAATTATCATAATTTAGTTACTGTACTCTGTATACTCAAGTTATGGTCACTCACATGCCACATTCCAATTCATTAGTATTATCAGGCCAAAAATAATTGTATAGCAACTCTGGTGATTTTTTTGTGTGTGTGTTTTTTCTTGGATTTCTAAGCTATTCAAATTAATTAGAAGAGCTGTAAATTAAACATAAAATATAAATGTAATAAACTGGTATTTAAGGGGAATTGTAAAGACCATTGTGGAAGAAAGACACAACCAAAGTGAATGTAGCATTTAATTAATTCATATTTAAAGGGACACTGAACCCAAACATTTTTTCTTTCATGATTCAGATAGAGCATGCAATTTTAAGCAACTTTCTAATTTACTTCTATTATCAATTTTAACTTGTTATCTTGCTATCTTTATGTGAAAAAGAAGGCATCTCAGCTAAGGAGCCAGCAAATGTTTGATTCAGGACCATGGACAGCACTTGTTTATTGGTGCTGACCAATCAGCAAAGACAACCCAGGTTGTTTACCAAAACCGGCATCTAAACTTGCATTCTTGCTTTTCAAATAAACATACCAAGAGAATGAAGAAAATTTGATAATAGGAGTAAATTAGAAAGTTGCTTAAAAATGCATGCTCTATGTGAATCACGAAAGAAACTTTTTGAGTACAGTGTCCCTTTAATGGTGTCTGGCTAATGTTTGCTTTTTAATATACTAATTATAGTAATTCATTGTATGTGAGCAATTTAACAATTTTATCACTTAATTTGTATTAAGTTTATAACTAATACTTTTAAATATCCAAACAATTCATTGGAATAATAAACAAACACTCTGGAAGTTTAGATTAAAAGGTGTGAGGAGCATTAATTTAAATTATAAAATTAAATTGTTGCTTATTAACACGTGAGCAGAACGTGGAGATTAAGTAAAAGAAGAAAAATATTCTGCAAACAAACAAGATATGTCATTTGAAACTAGCAAAAATAGGTTTTAAAGAGTTCAAGGCTGTGTTATTTGGAAAGTTAAAAAAAATCATACAAAAAGCTATTGAAGTGTTCTATGATAGACTAGAATGGGGCCGCAGTTAGGATAGCTATGCTCTCACTCTGGCATGCTGCATTGCTGACATGTTCATTAACTAAACTCACAACAAATTTGCTGACAAAGATACATCCACTTATATCCTGATGCTTATACATACTGAGATATACCCAAATGTAACTACTGCTGCACACTGATATACACTCACAATCACTTTGAAAGGTTCAGTCTCAATTTTCATTATGTTGTCAAATACAATCAATTCAGTAGACATGCACCTTACATGTGGCAAGACAATCATGATTCACCATGGGAAAGATATATCAATTTGTAAGCAGACAGGATTCACAAGTTGTGAATCTGTCCGCACTTGAGCGCAAATTGTGGGGCAGATATGTTCCCCATATTTATCATTGCACGAGGGAATGCTGCTGTGTCGATTAGGCCTATCCACCCAGCCGTCACTATGGGGAGAGTGTGCATTCAGCCACTGGTTCCCTTAAACCTTTAACTCTACAAAGGACCTTAAGGGACACCAAATAAATCCGGCCCACAACACCCGAGATTACTAATGCTGCCACCACCAAGAGTTTTGAATAAAGGTGTCTTGGAAACACCAATACACTTCTGTGAAAAAATCCCAAACAATGGCGCTTCTTTGTGTGATACTGATAATACTTTCAAATGATATGCACACCAAATACTCATACTCACAAGTATGGCAGCACCCAATTGTGCTAAGTAGAGCGTTCTGGGAAACAACCAACTACCATAATAATAGATATAACACTTATAACAAACCCTCCACCTATAATAATCAAAAGACCATTAATTTTAGACCCATCCACAACAACTATAACTATACACCACTGGTCAATACATACAATATATATGATGTATTATACCCTACTGATAGGGAACAAAATAGATACAAAAGAGAAAATGGGCCCCCTACAACCCCGGATTGCACCTGAAAGAGCTTCCACCTCCCCAGATCAAACAGGGATTTTTAGACAAACCTCTGCTGAATCTGGCCCCCTTGTGGAGGAAAGATGCACAATACCCAAACCAAAGGGTGAATCAAAGTACCAAAAGACCATACGCCCAAGGGGCAGGAGAGGCAGAGGGAACACCTAAAAAAAAAAAGAGAAATTGGAGAGACTAAGTAAGGGCATTTTTAATTTGTCTAGTTATAAATTGACTAATGACGATATAAGGGTCTTAGGAAAGGGGTTTTCTTTTTGTCCATCCAATCCCCACAATTTTTTTTATTTATATGTAGACATCAACAAATTTACTTTCAAACTGTCCCTACAGAGATATTTTGCCATGAAAGAACTAAAAAGTAAAGGCATTGAAGGACAACTCATTCTAACCAACTCTATGAGTGAAAGAAACCCTGACACTGTCATACACAGGGATATTGACACCTTTGTGGAAGGCCTGTATGGGGGCTATATCAATACAGAATTCCGTCCACAGTCACAATTTATGCCCCCGAGGGAAGATGGGTCTTTTATTGATTTATTTCAGAATTTGGTACTTGAAGATCTTGCAACCATTCCCAAGCATGTATTGTATCAATTTATGGCCTAATGAAAGACTAGCACTCTCAAAACTATCTAAAAATGAGTCTATTGTGATCCGCCAGGCGGATAAAGGGGAGGCATAGTCATACAAGACTATACTGACTATGTTAAGGAGGATAGTATGGATCAAGACTACTATCGAATACTTAACCCCTTGAGCGCTAATGATGGCTCTGAGCCGTCACAAATTGTCTCAGTTAAGTGCTAATGACGGCTCAGAGCCGTCACTAGCACTCTCCCACTTTGAGGGAGATCTGGGGGCTCCCATTGGCTCCTACCCCGGCGATCTGGCCTGCATAGTGACAGGCATCGACGGGGCTTCACGTTACACGCAGTGACGTCACGCGCAATGATGTGATGACATCACCGCGCAACTTTATTGACAACTGACAATTGTCAGTTATAGGGAGATTGGGGGTATGCTGCTTAGAAGCCTGTATCTCAGGCATCTATGCAGCTACAGACCCCCAAGATTAATAATATTTTTATTATCAGCCTTTTGGCCTGTGTGTTAGGTGAGTAAGCATCTTCTTTGCTCAGCTCTCCCCAGAGTCTAAAATCCTTTCATTTTTGCTGCAAAAAGCTTATTTTTTGCAGTAAAATTTATATCTTTTACTTCTAGCAGCATAATTTCTTTGAATATCTTTATTTTTGTTAAGAGAATTATGGCTAAGCGTCTGATGAGTGCTGAGGAAGCAGCTGAGATTCTTATGAACTTAGACTCTGATTCCTTCTCTGCAGAAGATTCTGACAGCGACTTTTTCCCTGGGCTGTCATCATATAGTGACAGTTCAAGTAAGACAGATGGACCAACTGAGCCACAGCGTGGCCGCAGACAGTTCAGAGCTGTCAGTTCTCGTGGCAGAGGGATGGCAACAACATCCACAGTGGCCCCACAGCATACTGTGGAAATCATGGGCTTAGGGGATGTTGCAACAACATCTGCAGTGACCACACAGCATACTGTGGGAGTCATGGGCAGGCCTGTTCCAAGTCAGTGTTGCCTCCATTTACTGGCGATTCTGGCCTCTTGGTGGGCACTGCAAATTTTTAACCCATCAACTACTTTCAGTTGTTTGTGGATGATGAGTTCTTAGAATTTATTGTTCAGCAGACAAATCTGTATGCTGAGCAATTTTTTCAAAATGCTGGTGCAGAACTGAGCCGCCATGCCAGAGCACATTGATGGACTGCGACCAATTTGCAAGAGATGAGGAAATTCTGGGGCCTCACTCTGCTAATGGGGATTGTGCAAAAGCCAAGCATAGCCTCATATTGGTCAAAGCAGTCTACTCAGATGACCCCTATCTTCCCTGCTACAATGAGCAGGGACAGATATATCTTACTGCTCAAGTTTTTGCATTATAATAATAATGCAAATGCTCTGCCACGGGACAACCCAGAACATGACCGATTGTTTAAAATAAGGCCTGTTCTTGACCATTTATTGGCAAGATTTCAAGAGTGCTATACTCCAGGCTAGAACATATCAATTGATGAATCCTTGATCTTATATAAGGGATGTATTGTTTTTAAATAATACATTCCTTCTAAGAGAGCTTGCTATGGGATCAAGCTGTATAAGCTGTGTGAGAGCTCTAGTGGATACACCTATCGTTTTAGGGTATACACTGTCAAGGATTCTGTTCTAGCACCCACTGACCTTCCCTCCTCCCTTGCTGCAAGTGAAAAAATAATGTGGGACTTACTCCACCCAATATTTAATAAAGGTTACCATGTATATGTGGATAACTTTTACACTGGTGTGCCATTATTTAAATTGCTATATAGCAAGGGCACTGTTGCGTGTGGCACAATCCGTGCCTATAGCAAAGGCTTTCCGACTCACATGTGCAGAAAGCAAAAGAGAGGAGAGACCTCAGCTTTGCGCTCTGATGAGCTGCTAGCTGTGAAATTCACAGACAAGAAGGATGTGCATCTTCTCACAACTATACATGATGAGAGCACATCACCTGTTTATGTCAGGGGGCACAGCACTTCAACTATGAAACCCATATGTGTACTGGATTACAATCAGCATATGTTAGGGGTAGATAAGACTGACCAGATGCTTGAACCATACTATGCTTCTTGCAAAGCATATATATGGTACAAGAAACTGGCAGTCCACTTGATACAATTGTCAATGCTTAATGCATTTGTCCCGTATCAGGCTACCCAAGGAAGAGGGCTACGTTTCCTGAAATTTCAGGAATCTATTATTAAAAGCCTTCTCTCCTCAGGGGATATTCCAGTAACTGGGCCAAGTGAGGAGAATGCAAGGTTGCATGGCTGTCACTTTGCTGCGTATATACCAGCTACTGAGAAAAAAAACTTTCCCTAGTAGAAGGTGTAGAGTGTGCTTTCAGCATGGAAGTCGTAAAGAGACCCGTTACTACTGTCCAGACTGCCCCTCTAAACCAGGGCTATGCATGCCAGAATGCTTCCGTATTTATCATACTATGGAAACATTCTAGCTGCAGATTTAAAGTGTAGATGGTAAAGCAAAAACAGGCAGCAAGTGGTAAGTAAAATAACTTACTTTATTTAAAAAGTAAAAAATTGTAGCAACGTGTTTCTCAGCCACCAGTGGCTGTTTCATCAGGCGTATTAAAAATAAGTATCAAACACTTGCTATATATACTATACAACAAACTAAATAATCAACAAACTAAATAACAATACTATACAACAAACTAAATAATCCCTGTAATTGGCTACACTTAAGGTAGGTGTTGCCTGGTAAAAACCTCAAATGAGTCATAACCAATCATGCAAGACCACAAACTATGATGTCACGATGTAAACAAAACATGGATACGACAGGACAAGTAAACTATATATATATATATATATATATATATATATATATATATATATATATATATATATATAAAATATATGTGTATTATAATATTATAATAATGAAAGCTCATCATCTCTATTTGTCAATCTATTTGAGACAAAACTAATATTTCAGTTATAACACATAATATGACTATTTCAAAATGTTAACATTAAAATCATTAAAAAAGCACGCACATCAAATAGTTAATGAACTTCTTATATGAGTATTAGAAAATAATAAAGTCCAGTACAAATTGATAATTTTAAGTATCATCAAGTATTTATATATGTCAAGAAAGGCAATAGTATAAAAAGGTACTAGGATCGTTATACAGATCATATAATAATCGTGGTTATGCAAAATTGGGAGTTGTCAGTTGTTAATTCCCTACAAACAGACTCCATGTGTGATCGCTAGTGTGCTGCCACATAGGAGGTTAAACAGTGAATCATATAATCGTGTTGGCCGTACAAGGTACTTACTAGATTTGTGTGATTAAGTCACTTTTGTTGATGATTGTATCTGTGTCTGCGTTTTTGAAAAGACATCCTGCACCTGTGTGTGAGTATGTGAGACAAATGATGCAGTGCGTGCGTGGCAAGTAATGATAGGTCCTGCACTGATGTTTGTGCAACCGTTGCGTGATTGGCATAAACAGTCAAGGCGTTGAAGAAGTGGGATGGGCTTCACCAAATCAAAACAAATATGCCCGTAATCCCAAACAAAACTACTCTACGATAATGGACAAATGTGTGCCTGCTTAATGATGTGAATGTCATTGCCCTATTTGGAAGATTAAAGGTCCACACAGAGCAGTACCTGTCAGCCAACACTGATCTCATCATGTACACTGCAGTGCAACAAGGGTGTGTTTCAAATAGAGCGAGGACATAGGGACTCTAGCTGTCTTCTCAATAAAAGGCTGTCAATCAGAATAATACATTGGTTAAGTTGTATCACTTAGTTTAAAACTAACCTCTGTAAATACAGTGCACCAATAACTAGTATACTAATGGGTGTGAACCTAGTCTAATACCAGGATTATCTATGTGTCAGTGTGCGCAAATGCAGACACACATATAAATGTGTCACATATGAAATTAGATTATCTATAAGCAAAAGATGTATATATCATGTGATATAAGAGTGATCAAAAGGTGTCCTATATACCTAAAGCTAATTCAGTGCTAAGGGGTGAGTGGGTGTGAGAGCTGGACAGGTGAGGGGAAAAGAGGATATGGGAATGGGACAGTAATTAATATACATTGTAAAGGTCCCTATATAAATAAGTGACATGTGGTATGCCAATTGATGATAAAGGTCTAATTCATAGTGATATAATCACTATAAGTGTGATGGTGGTGATCATGTGTGAGTGAAGGGATAGAGAAGCAATGTTAGAGTAAGAGTGAGATTACAATAAATGTGGCAGAAATAAGCCTACTCAATATAGCTCTTGTGCTAATAGAAAAAAGTGTATGAGGTATACAGGAATTATGTAGTGGGAAAAGTCTGTGGGATAATGGTAAATGAGCAATAAAGAACTATATATATATATATATATATATATATATATATATATATATATGAATTGAGTATCCAGTAGGAGTGGGGAATTAGCGGAGGGAGCGGTAGAGGTGAGTTTATTTATATAAGTTTAGAATATTTAAGATACTCCTGATCATAATGTCTAATGGACTATAAGGAAAAGGAAGTTTGTAATTGCAAAAATCATAAGATCGAATGCTGCAAGGTCTACACATTCATTCAAACCAGCAGGTGCCAAAATTATTTTATTTCTAACAATTTTACTAGGAGCTAATTTGTTTTTGAGCGTGGGAGCCCTCCTAAACACTATCTTAGGTTGAGGTGAGATATGATTTTTGAGGTATGGGTCATCACAGATGATCGGCCAGTGATTGGAGATAATTATTTTTATTTCACAATGTTTGTCGTCTCTATTATTCTCTTATACTGAGATACAAAATCTGTGGTAGGATCACCAAAGAGTGGTTTATAGCATTTGGAATCTCCTAGTTGTCTCATTGCATCTATTACATACATATTAGTTGGCCAGATCACAATGTTTCCACCCTTATCTGAGGGTTTCACCACTACGTCTTACCAGCCTTGTATATCGTTAAGTGCCCATCTTTCATGTTTGTTCAAATTAGAGGTGTCTTTATTATCTAATTTTAGAATATCCCTACTTACTACTTTCAAGTAACTCTCCACTTGAGGGAATTGTGAAAATTGTGGCATGAATGTAGATTTTAGTACTGCTGAACACGATATGAGTGCCTGTTCCCACTTTTCTCTGTAGCTTTCTATGTGAAAGGAAAATATTGGAAAGAGTCTAACCTTTAGATCCTTTAAAATGATATGTTTCGCTAGGTATCGATCATATGTACTTTTATTCCTCACTAATCTTGTGCGTTTCCTCAAAAGTTCTCCTAGTAATTTGAGACCTGTTTCCTAGTCATTAATTTCTGTTTAAGTGTTACGTTCTGATGTCAAATTAGAGTCTTATCTTTATTGGCTTGACGCTCTTTTTCCCTTGTAAGGAAATCATCCATCAAATTGATGGATGCCATACTAACCCAAAGAAAGACTACAGCATAGTTGTAGAATATAATGAACAAAAGTCCCTAAGCATACTCAGTGTAGGGTGTGTTAGACAAATCTAAAGACAGGACAGGTATCCCTCTAAGGTAAACCTATGTATCCTTACGGAGGCAGTGCCTAATGCCAAAATGTACGTTTTAAGAAAAGAAAGAGAAGGGTAGAAGCATTTTGGGCACACTTGGACCTAAATTTAGATTGTGAACAGAATACTGTGGATTAGGGCTGAGTGTGAATAAAATATAACTTTTATTATTTAAATAATAAATAAAATATAGTTGATGGAATGATCCATCTAACCATAACGGTATTAAAAACACATACAAAATACATAAAAAAGAAACACATACATAAATCTCTTGTTGAGAGATTAACTTCTCATATAGCCAGCTAAAAATATCTATTAAACATCTGTGATAGGGGGATAGCTGTTAAAACAGACTAATGACAGGCCCTGGTTCTGCGAGAATAAGTATCAGGGTACAAGCGACAAAATTATAAATATAAGAGCGGTATACTACTGTAGCCCGCTACTGGAATAATCAAATGTGAAGACCGCTAACACCAAAACCACCCCTCAAGCCAATTGCCTATCTAAGTCCCCTATATGCCAATTAAGGCCAACAAATTAAACTAGCTGGTTTAGAGAAGTAGTGCGAATGCCTGACGTGCGTTTCGCCTACTGCTTTGTCAAAGGCGCCGGTCACACTCATCGCTGCTCATTTGTAGAGCTGTCAGAAAATCCCGAGGCTCTCTCTCCCAGCAACCATGTTCAATAGAATCAATATTGCCACAATAATTTACAATACATCCCTCCTCACTAAAACAATACATTGCTGGTTTAAACACAGGCAGAGCTGCATTAACCCTCAGCCTTCCCTCCCAGAAACCATGTTCAAGGGAAGTATTCTCCATACTTTGGTAAAACATCTATGGCCCTGGTGCAGCTAGACATTTGTCCATCCCTAGCCTCCCATCAGGGTCCCCCAAAGTTTTACACAGTACCTCAGTTAGTGCAAGTCCCTCTCTTGGCCCTTCCAGGTTGCAGGTGTTGTCTTCTAGGGAATACTGACAAAGCATCCAGTCCAAATCATCCACCATTAAAACATCCACAGGGATATCTGCAGAAATCCCCACTTCCCGCGAACTTTTTTCCACACCCCAATCAAATTCCCCCAATTCCTTGGATGGAAAGTCCTCCCTGGTATAATTAAGTTGGAAGAAGATATGAAATTATATGCTTAAATAAGTAACAAGATGGTTAATGTTACTTTTCTATATGGTTACAGGAGAGGATCCTCTGACTTGATAATGTTTAACTCTGGCTGGAGGAAGAAACAGTTTGTAAGGAAGTCCTTTTTAAGAGCAGTTGCAAAAATACAGTGGTTTGTGTGACTGCTCAGTTCAGCAAGCAGCTTGACACTGTCTGGTTTCTTTTTCCCTTATCGTAGCTGCTGTGTCGTCATAGGAGGGTGTGTCCGTATAGCTCACAACAGTGAGTAAGCTGTCTGTCAATCTTGGTGATGATTACAGCAGGGGGTGTGTTTGGAAACACTGGAGCTCCGGTGTTAGGATTTACTTGAGCCATTGATACCGGTTGACTTTTCTGCAGACCGGAGGAGGAGAGGAAGCAATCTGGAAAAATACAGCTGATGCAGGAACAACTTTGTAGTAGAGTTCCGGCACTTCAGTAAGTCCTGTTTGTTTGCAAGGAACTCCGCTGTTTTGAAAAGGATGCGGTTATAACCATTTAGCAAATGCAAGCTTGAGTTAGTGACAGAGTCACTTCTAATAATGATAATGTTTAGTTAGGAATCCAGAGAATGTAGGTTAAATAAATCCTTTGTATTCCTTTGAGAGAGCTTCTTAACGTGCGTGCAGTAGCATAGGCACTAACTGACTGCATTAATTAGCAGGTGCTGCAGGGTTAGAGAGGAATTTAAAGGGAAGGCTTAAAGGTATACACACAAGAGACCTAGATTCCTGACATGTCCCCCCGTCAATGGAGCTGCACCGCAGCAGAAGGTCCAGGTCTATCCAGATTGGCATGGTGATAACGTGAGATCAATCGATCAGCTTGAAGGTTTTCGAACGGTTCCCATGAATTCTCATCTGATGAGTAACCCTTCCACCTAACGAGATACTGGAGGGTTCCTTTCATTATCCTGGAGTCCAGAATGCGGTTTATTTCATATATGTCTTCATCAGTCTGAACTAAATCAGATGGTAAAGTGGTTGGGCAGGTATGTGTAGGTACATATGGTTTCAGCAGAGACACATGGAAGGTGGGGTGTATGCGGAAACTGTCGGGGAGATCTAAGGAGATTGCATTTTCATTTACAACCTTAGTAATCCTGTATGGTCCAATATAGATATTGGAGAACTTTTTACAAGGAGTCTTCAGCTTTAGGTTCTGTGTCGATAGCCAAACTTTATCTCCAATTTGATAAGAAGGTGGCCTTTTCCTTTTGGTATCATAATGTTGTTTCTGTTTTTGTTGTGCAAGATCCATACTATTCCTTATGTAATCATGTATCTCTGTCAAATTATTGACTAAGTCGTTGATGCTTGGAGAACAGGTGTCCACCTCAGGGTACAACTGGAATGTGGGGTGATAGCCATAGTTAGAGAAGAAAGGATAGGTTTTAGTGGATGAGTTTTGGGAGTTATTGTAGGCATATTCAGCCATGAAAATGTTATGAAACCATTTATCCTGTTGATGAGAGCAATAACAGCGGATATACTGTTCCAGACATTGGTTTATGCTTTCCGTCTGCCCGTTAGTCTGGGGATGAAAATCTGTGCTGTATCTATGATCTATGTGTAAAAAGTTGCATAATTGCCTCCAAAATCTTGAGGTTAACTGCGAACCCCTATCCGACACTATCCCCGATGGAAGTCCATGCAATCGTACAACATGACTGAGGAAAAGGTCTGCCGTTTCAGCAGCAGTGGGCAACTTTTTGTATGGAACGAAATGAACCATCTTGGTTAGCAGGTTCGACCACCACTAAGATGGTGTTACATCCGTTCGACGTAGGGAGCTCAACAATAAAATCCATGCCTACTGTGTGCCAAGGTCTAATGGGTATGCTTAGTGGTTTGAGCAACCCGAAAGGTTTGGAGGAGTCCTTCTTTGAGGTGGTACATATTAAACAAGAAGTTATATAATCCTTCACACTTTGATCCAAATATGGCCACCAATAATTTCTGCGTATGAGGTCAATAGTTTTACGGATTCCGGGGTGTCCAGCTAAAGGTGGATCATGGTGTTCGTGTATAATCAAAATCCTTAAGGATGGAGGAATGTATAGCTTTTCTTTGATATAAAACAAGCCATCTGATTTTAACAGCAGGTTATCCTTGGGATAAGTGATATTGTCTAATTGATTATCACGTAGAGTTTCATGAGGTTTTGACATTATCCCAATGAAATGTTCAGAAGATATGATGCTTTCAGAGGTAAGTAAGGCAGGAGGTTTGCTGATATTCCTAGTCAATGCGTGTCGCGATCGCTCAGCTGCTGATCGCTTTTTTCCCTGCCTCTGTCTCAGCGCGGTAACGCTTTCCTGGTTGCTTAGCAACCCTGTTCCTGTCGGCACTTCTGATGACGTCAGGAGGCCTTCTTATTCCGGCGTCTCCTCTCATCGGTGCCTGTTTGTTTTTTCTTGCTTGGCTATGTGAGTACAATTCCTGTGTATTTCTGAACCTGTGCCTTATTATTCTGAACCCTGAACCCCTACCTGTCTGATTATACGTTGCTGGACTCTGCTTACCTAACTACTCTATTGGTTAACCCCTTCCTGCCTGATTACACGTTGCTGGACTTTGTTTGCCTAACTACTCTATTGGTTAACCCATACCTGCCTGATTACACATTGCTGGACATTGCTTACCTGACTACTCTATTGATTAACCCATACCTGCCTGATTATACGTTGCTGGACATTGCTTATCTGACTACTCTATTGGTTAACCCCTTCCTGCCTGATTACACATTGCTGGACTTTGCTTGCCTCACTACTCTATTGGTTAACCCATACCTGCCTGATTACACGTTGCTGGACATTGCTTACCTGACTACTCTATTGATTAACCCATACCTACCTGATTATACGTTGCTGGACATTGCTTATCTGACTACTCTATTGGTTAATCCCTATCTGCCTGATTACACGTTGCTGAACAATGCTTGCCTGATTACTCTATTGGTTAATCCTATCTACACAAAGTTTCCTCTCCTGACCCTGTTGTGCCATCTTCCAGTCTATTACTGTGAGTATATTATACTACAGCTGTCGCAGGGTCAGGTCCTGATATATACTCACTGTGCTAGGGTGTTATTAACCTCATTCTAGCATTTGGGTCTAACTCTGGACTTTACCTATCCTGACATTACAAACAGGCCATATAATGGACCCTGGTGAGTTATCCAGAGCTGTGGCTCTACAGGGACAGCTTCTTGGAACCCACTCTGCACACTTGCAATCCCTGGATTCTAAATTGGATCAAATAACTGCTCTTTTGCATAATTTGTCTCCACCTTCTCAAGTCTCTGCAACACCTGTTGTTCCTGCGGCCAGCTCTAACCCTGCGTTTAATCCGCCACAACCTGAACAATTTATTCCTAGAATTCCACTACCGGATAAATATGATGGCAATCCAGAAGACTGTCGAGGATTTCTTAATCAGAGTCGTCTTCACTTCAGAAATAATCCTCAGATGTTCGTTTCTTCTTCCTCCAAGATCACCTTTTTAATTTCCCTTATGAAGGGTAAAGCCCTGGCTTGGGTTTCTCCACTGTTGGAAAAGGATGATCCTTTGCTCCAGGATATTGACACTTTTGTATCTATATTTTCTTCTGTGTTTGATAAACCTGGTAGATCAGCAGCGGCTGAAGCAGGACTTTTAGATTTAAGACAGGGATCTCTTTCTGTAGCACAATACGCTATAGAATTCCGGATTTTAGCTGCTGAAACTATGTTGAATCATGGAGCCCTGCGTTTAGCGTTTCGTAAAGGTCTTTGTGATCGTTTAAAAGATGAATTGGTTTATAGGGATCTTCCCGATTCTCTAGAAGATCTTATCAACTTATGTATCAAACTTGATGCTCGTTACTCTGAGCGTCTCCATGAACGTGACCGTAACAGAAGATCCTTTATCAGATCTTCCTTTCATCCTATGCCTCATACTCCAAAACTTCCTACTCCAAATACTTCTATCTCTGAGTCAAGTGAACCCATGGAGGTTGGTGCTATTAAATTATCCGAAGCTGAACGTCTCAGAAGGCGTAATCTGGGACTATGTCTTTACTGCGGTATTAAGGGGCATATGTTAAAAGATTGTCCAACTCGTCCAGTAAAAGCCAGGGCTTAACTCCAGGAAGAGGGACTGAGTTAAGTCAAAGTTATTTTTCTTCCCTCAATCCCAAGCTGTTTGTTCCAGTTACTGTCCGCTATGGCAACACCAAATTTCAGGCTCAAGCACTCATCGACTCTGGAGCTGCAGGAATGTTTATGGATTCAGAGTTTGTCAATGCTTTTCGTATCCCTTTGCTTCCCAAGAGCCAAATAATTAAGGTCACTACTGTCAGTGGTCAACCTTTGGGTTCTGGTTTCATTCGTCATTCTACCATACCACTTCTCATGTCTGTAGGAGTACTTCATTCCGAAACCATTTGCTTCGACATCATCTCTTCCCCACAGTTTCCTCTCATTCTGGGACTTCCTTGGCTTCAACTACATGATCCAGTTTTTTCCTGGTCTAAAGGAGAGCTTGTTGCTTGGGGATCTTCTTGTTTCACACAGTGTCTACGGAATGCTCCCAAAACTTCTAGTACTGTTGTAGCAGTATTAGACGTTCCAGACTCTTTGCCTGAACAATATCATTCTTTTTGTGATGTCTTTTCTAAAAAAGATGCTGAAGTATTACCTCCTCACCGGACCTTTGATTGTCCCATTGACTTATTACCAGGAGCACCTCTACCTAAGGGTAAAACGTACCCACTTTCTCGGCAAGAAAATGTCTCACTTGAGGAATATATCAAGGATAATCTGGCCCGAGGTTTTATCCGTCCTTCTTCTTCTCCAGTAGGGGCAGGTTTTTTCTTTGTGGAAAAGAAAAATGGAGGTCTTCGTCCTTGCATAGATTATCGAGCTCTTAATCAGATTACAATCAAGAATTGTTACCCACTCCCTCTTATTCCCGAATTATTTGATCGTCTCCAGGGTGCTTCCATCTTTACCAAATTGGATCTTCGTGGGGCATATAATTTGGTCAGAATTCGTAAAGGGGACGAGTGGAAAAACAGAATTTATGCTTACCTGATAAATTACTTTCTCCAACGGTGTGTCCGGTCCACGGCGTCATCCTTACTTGTGGGATATTCTCTTCCCCAACAGGAAATGGCAAGAGCCCAGCAAAGCTGGTCACATGATCCCTCCTAGGCTCCGCCTTCCCCAGTCATTCGACCGACGTAAAGGAGGAATATGCATAGGAGAAATCATATGATACCGTGGTGACTGTAGTTAGAGAAAATAATTCATCAGACCTGATTAAAAACCAGGGCGGGCCGTGGACCGGACACACCGTTGGAGAAAGTAATTTATCAGGTAAGCATAAATTCTGTTTTCTCCAACATAGGTGTGTCCGGTCCACGGCGTCATCCTTACTTGTGGGAACCAATACCAAAGCTTTAGGACACGGATGATGGGAGGGAGCAAATCAGGTCACCTAGATGGAAGGCACCACGGCTTGCAAAACCTTTCTCCCAAAAATAGCCTCCGAAGAAGCAAAAGTATCAAATTTGTAAAATTTGGTAAAAGTGTGCAGTGAAGACCAAGTCGCTGCCTTACATATCTGATCAACAGAAGCCTCGTTCTTGAAGGCCCATGTGGAAGCCACAGCCCTAGTGGAGTGAGCTGTGATTCTTTCAGGAGGCTGCCGTCCGGCAGTCTCATAAGCCAATCGGATGATGCTTTTAAGCCAAAAAGAGAGAGAGGTAGAAGTTGCTTTTTGACCTCTCCTTTTACCAGAATAAACAACAAACAAGGAAGATGTTTGTCTGAAATCCTTTGTAGCCTCTAAATAGAATTTTAGAGCACGAACTACATCCAAATTGTGCAACAAACGTTCCTTCTTTGAAACTGGATTCGGACACAAAGAAGGCACAACTATCTCCTTGTTAATATTTTTGTTAGAAACAACTTTCGGAAGAAAACCAGGTTTAGTACGCAAAACCACCTTATCTGCATGGAACACCAGATAAGGAGGAGAACACTGCAGAGCAGATAACTCTGAAACTCTTCTGGCAGAAGAAATTGCAACCAAAAACAAAACTTTCCAAGATAATAACTTAATCTCTACGGAATGTAAGGGTTCAAACGGAACCCCTTGAAGAACTGAAAGAACTAAATTGAGACTCCAAGGAGGAGTCAAAGGTTTGTAAACAGGCTTGATTCTAACCAGAGCCTGAACAAAAGCTTGAACATCTGGCACAGCCGCCAGCTTTTTGTGAAGTAAAACAGATAAAGCAGAAATCTGTCCCTTCAAAGAACTTGCAGATAATCCTTTCTCCAAACCCTCTTGTAGAAAGGATAGAATCTTAGGAATCTTAATCTTGTTCCATGGGAATCCTTTAGATTCGCACCAACAGATATATTTTTTCCATATTTTATGGTAAATTTTTCTAGTTACAGGCTTTCTAGCCTGAATAAGAGTATCAATGACAGAATCTGAGAACCCACGCTTTGATAAAATCAAGCGTTCAATCTCCAAGCAGTCAGTTGGAGTGAGGCCAGATTCGGATGTTCGAACGGACCTTGAACAAGAAGGTCCTGTCTCAAAGGTAGCTTCCATGGTGGAGCCGATGACATATTCACCAGGTCTGCATACCAAGTTCTGCGTGGCCACGCAGGAGCTATCAAGATCACCGAAACCCTCTCCTGATTGATCCTGGCTACCAGTCTGGGAATGAGAGGAAACGGTGGGAATACATAAGCTAGGTTGAAGGTCCAGGGCGCTACTAGTGCATCCACTAGAGACGCCTTGGGATCCCTGGATCTGGACCCGTAGCAAGGAACCTTGAAGTTCTGACGAGACGCCATCAGATCCATGTCTGGAATGCCCCATAATTGAGTTATTTGGGCAAAGATTTCCGGATGGAGTTCCCACTCCCCCGGATGAAATGTCTGACGACTCAGAAAATCCGCTTCCCAATTTTCCACTCCTGGGATGTGGATTGCAGACAAGTGGCAGGAGTGAATCTCCGCCCATCAAATTATTTTGGTCACTTCTTCCATCGCCAGGGAACTCCTTGTTCCCCCCTGATGGTTGATATATGCAACAGTCGTCATGTTGTCTGATTGAAACCTTATGAATTTGGCCTTTGCTAGTTGAGGCCAAGCCTTGAGAGCATTGAATATCGCTCTTAGTTCCAGAATGTTTATCGGGAGAAGAGATTCTTCCCGAGACCATAGACCCTGAGCTTTCAGGGGTTCCCAGACCGCGCCCCAGCCCACCAGACTGGCGTCGGTCGTGACAATGACCCACTCTGGTCTGCGGAAGCTCATCCCTTGTGACAGGTTGTCCAGGGTCAGCCACCAACGGAGTGAATCTCTGGTCCTCTGATCTACTTGGATCGTCGGAGACAAGTCTGTATAATCCCCATTCCACTGTCTGAGCATGCACAGTTGTAATGGTCTTAGATGAATTCGCGCAAAAGGAATGTCCATTGCCGCAACCATCAAACCTATTACTTCCATGCACTGCGCAATGGAAGGAAGAAGAACAGAATGAAGTACTTGATAAGAGCTTAGAAGTTTTGATTTTCTGGCCTCTGTCAGAAAAATCTTCATTTCTAAGGAGTCTAATATTGTTCCCAAGAAGGGAACTCTTGTTGACGGGGATAGAGAACTTTTTTCTACGTTCACTTTCCACCCGTGAGATCTGAGAAAGGCTAGGACAATGTCCGTATGAGCCTTTGCTTGTGGCAGAGACGACGCTTGAATCAGTATGTCGTCCAAGTAAGGTACTACTGCAATGCCCCTTGGTCTTAGCACCGCTAGAAGGGACCCTAGTACCTTTGTGAAAATCCTTGGAGCAGTGGCTAATCCGAATGGAAGTGCCACGAACTGGTAATGTTTGTCCAGAAAGGCGAACCTTAGGAACCGATGATGTTCCTTGTGGATAGGAATATGTAGATACGCATCCTTTAAATCCACCGTGGTCATGAATTGACCTTCCTGGATGGTAGGAAGAATTGTCCGAATGGTTTCCATTTTGAACGATGGAACCCTGAGAAATTTGTTTAGGATCTTGAGATCTAAGATTGGTCTGAATGTTCCCTCTTTTTTGGGAACTATGAACAGATTGGAGTAGAATCCCATCCCTTGTTCTCCTAACGGAACAGGATGAATCACTCCCATTTTTAACAGGTCTTCTACACAATGTAAGAATGCCTGTCTTTTTATGTGGTCTGAAGACAATTGAGACCTGTGGAACCTTCCCCTTGGGGGTAGCTCCTTGAATTCCAGAAGATAACCTTGGGATACTATTTCTAGTGCCCAAGGATCCAGAACATCTCTTGCCCAAGCCTGAGCGAAGAGAGAAAGTCTGCCCCCCACCAGATCCGGTCCCGGATCGGGGGCCAACATCTCATGCTGTCTTGGTAGCAGTGGCAGGTTTCTTGGCCTGCTTACCTTTGTTCCAGCCTTGCATTGGCCTCCAGGCTGGCTTGGTTTGAGAAGTATTACCCTCTTGCTTAGAGGATGTAGAATTTGAGGCTGGTCCGTTTCTACGAAAGGGACGAAAATTTGGTTTATTTTTAGCCTTAAAAGACCTATCCTGAGGAAGGGCGTGGCCCTTTCCCCCAGTGATATCTGAAATAATCTCTTTCAAATCAGGGCCAAACAGCGTTTTCCCCTTGAAAGGTATGTTAAGCAATTTGTTCTTGGAGGACGCATCCGCTGACCAAGACTTTAGCCAAAGCGCTCTGCGCGCCACAATAGCAAAACCTGAATTTTTCGCCGCTAATCTAGCTAATTGCAAAGTGGCGTCCAAAGTAAAAGAGTTAGCCAATTTAAGAGCTTGAACTCTGTCCATAACCTCCTCATAAGAAGATTCTTTATTGAGCGACTTTTCTAGTTCATCGAACCAGAAACACGCTGCTGTAGTGACAGGAACAATGCATGAAATTGGTTGTAGAAGGTAACCTTGCTGAACAAACATCTTTTTAAGCAAACCCTCTAATTTTTTATCCATAGGATCTTTGAAAGCACAACTATCTTCTATAGGGATAGTAGTGCGTTTGTTTAGAGTAGAAACCGCCCCCTCGACCTTGGGGACTGTCTGCCATAAGTCCTTTCTGGGGTCGACCATAGGAAACAATTTCTTAAATATAGGGGGAGGGACAAAAGGTATGCCGGGCCTTTCCCATTCTTTATTTACAATGTCCGCCACCCGCTTGGGTATAGGAAAAGCTTCGGGGGGCACCGGGACCTCTAGGAACTTGTCCATCTTACATAATTTCTCTGGAATGACCAAATTGTCACAATCATCCAGAGTAGATAACACCTCCTTAAGCAGAGCGCGGAGATGTTCCAATTTAAATTTGAATGTAATAACATCAGGTTCAGCTTGATGAGAAATTTTTCCTGAATCTGAAATTTCTCCCTCAGACAAAACCTCCCTGGCCCCTTCAGACTGGTGTAAGGGCATGTCAGAACCATTATCATCAGCGTCCTCATGCTCTTCAGTATCTAAAACAGAGCAGTCGCGCTTACGCTGATAAGTGGGCATTTTGGCTAAAATGTTTTTAATAGAATTATCCATTACAGCCGTTAATTGTTGCATAGTAAGAAGTATTGGCGCACTAGATGTACTAGGGGCCTCCTGTGTGGGCAAGACTGGCGTAGACATAGGAGGGGATGATGCAGTACCATGCTTACTCCCCTCACTTGAGGAATCATCTTGGGCATCATTTTCCCTAAATTGTTTGTCACATACATCACATCTATTTAAATGAGAAGGAACCTTGGCTTCCCCACATACAGAACATAGTCTATCTGATAGTTCAGACATGTTAAGCAGGCATAAACTTGATAACAAAGCACAAAAAACGTTTTAAAATAAAACCGTTACTGTCACTTTAAATTTTAAACTGAACACACTTTATTACTGAATATGAAAAAAAGTATGAAGGAATTGTTCAAAATTCACCAAAATTTCACCACAGTGTCTTAAAGCCTTAAAAGTATTGCACACCAAATTTGAAAGCTTTAACTCTTAAAATAACGGAACCGGAGCCGTTTTTACATTTAACCCCTATACAGTCCCTGGTATCTGCTTTGCTGAGACCCAACCAAGCCCAGAGGGGAATACGATACCAAATGACGCCTTCAGTAAACTTTTTCTGTGTATCTGAGCTCCTCACACATGCATCTGCATGCCTTGCTTCCCAAAAACAACTGCGCATTAGTGGCGCGAAAATGAGGCTCTGCCTATGATTAGAAAAGGCCCCCAGTGAAAAAGGTGTCCAATACAGTGCCTGCCGTTTTTTTAACATAATTCCCAAGATTAAAATAACTCCTCAAAGCTATAATCTATTAAAAATGCTTATAAAGTAATCGTTTTAGCCCAGAAAAATGTCTACCAGTCTTTAAAGCCCTTGTGAAGCCCTTTATTCTTATTAAGAAAATGGCTTACCGGATCCCATAGGGAAAATGACAGCTTCCAGCATTACCAAGTCTTGTTAGAAATGTGTCATACTTCAAGCAGCAAAGTCTGCACACTGTTTCCCCCAACTGAAGTTAATTCATCTCAACAGTCCTGTGTGGAAACAGCCATCGATTTTAGTAACGGTTGCTAAAATCATTTTCCTCTTACAAACAGAAATCTTCATCTCTTTTCTGTTTCAGAGTAAATAGTACATACCAGCACTATTTTAAAATAACAAACTCTTGATAGAAGAATAAAAACTACATTTAAACACCAAAAAACTCTGAGCCATCTCCGTGGAGATGTTGCCTGTGCAACGGCAAAGAGAATGACTGGGGAAGGCGGAGCCTAGGAGGGATCATGTAACCAGCTTTGCTGGGCTCTTTGCCATTTCCTGTTGGGGAAGAGAATATCCCACAAGTAAGGATGACGCCGTGGACCGGACACACCTATGTTGGAGAAACTGCTTTCAACACTAGGTTTGGACACTACGAATATTTAGTTATGCCTTTTGGGTTATGCAATGCCTCTGCAGTTTTTCAACATTTTGTTAATGAAATATTCAGAGACTATCTTAATCAATTCGTTATTATCTATCTTGATGATATTCTGATTTATTCCCGGACTGTACAGGATCACATACATCATGTTACATTAGTACTCCAGAGATTACGTGAAAATTTTCTCTTTGCCAAGCTTGAAAAGTGTTCTTTTCATCAAGAATCTATTCCTTTCCTGGGTTACATAATTTCTCCGTCTCGATTCAAGATGGATTCTGACAAACGGTCGGCTATTCTAGATTGGCCTAGACCTACTTCCTTAAAATCTCTTCAAAGGTTCCTGGGGTTTGCCAATTACTTTCGTAAGTTCATAAAGGACTTTGCTTTCATCTCGGCACCCCTTACTGCTCTTACTAAAAAGGGTCAGGATTGCAAGCATTGGTCTGATCAAGCCTTACAGGCATTTGAATCTCTAAAGTCTGCATTTACTACGGCTCCCATTCTTTGCCATCCTGTTCCGACTCTCCAATTCATTCTTGAAGTGGATGCTTCTCTGATTGCTGCTGGGGCAGTACTTTCTCAGCGAAATCCTGTTTCTAGCAAGATCCTTCCTGTGGGATTTTTCTCCAAGAAGTTCAATACTTCCAAACTGAATTATGACGTTGGTAACAAAGAACTGCTAGCTATTAAAATGGCTTTGGAAGAATGGAGACATATGCTGGAAGGCACTGTTCAACCATTTCTTATACTCACAGACCATAAAAATCTTCTGTATCTTCATACTGCCAAACGCCTCAACTCACGTCAAGCCAGATGGGCTCTGTTCTTCTCCAGATTTAATTTTGTCCTCTCTTATATTCCTGGCTCTAAGAATACTAAAGCAGACGCTTTATCTAGACAATTTCTGGCTTCTGATTCTACATTTCTGGATTCTGAACCCATTCTCCGTCCTGCTAAAGTTCTGGCTCAGTTATCTACGTTTCCTTTACAAACATTACAAACATTACAGTCTGCTCAAATTCTTCCTTTAGCAGAACTTGCTTACAATTCCCGCTTCAACTCTTCTTTACAGACTTCTCCTTTCAAGGCAGCCTATGGATTCGCACCTAGAACTTTTCCTATGTCCTCGGGAAGTTCTGGAGTTCCTGGAGCAGATCGTACAGTGAGAAGTCTTTGTAAACACTGGAAGAAGATTTGGGAAATTCTTCTTCTCTCTACTCGAAAGTATAAACGATTTGCGGATCGCAGACACCGGAAGGCGCCCTCTTTTCGGACTGGAGACAAGGTTTGGATTTCCACCAGATTCATCCGACTCAAACAACCCTGTGCTAAATTGGGCCCCAAATTCATCGGGCCATTCTGGATTGTCTCCAAGGTATGTTCTACTGCCTACAGGGTGGCTTTACCAGACAACTTGAGGATTCACCCTGTCTTTCATGTATCTCTTCTTAAACCAGCAGTCTCTAACCGATTTTCCACCAAATGTAGAGTTCCCTCTCCGTTCCTTGTGGATGGTACTTCAGAATTCGAGATCAGTCAAATTCTTGATTCCAGATTACGGGGTAACCGTCTCTACTATTTGGTTCATTGGAAGGGTTATCCCATCACTGAACGTTCTTGGGAACCTGCTTCTCATGTCCGTGCCTCTGCTTTGATCAAACAGTTCCACGCCCAGAATCCTTCTAAGCCTGTTCTTGTTCCCCGGAGGGGTCCTTGAGGGGGGGGGCACTGTCGCGATCGCTCAGCTGCTGATCGCTTTTTTCCCTGCCTCTGTCTCAGCGCGGTAACGCTTTCCTGGTTGCTTAGCAACCCTGTTCCTGTCGGCACTTCTGATTACGTCAGGAGGCCTTCTTATTCCGGCGTCTCCTCTCATCGGTGCCTGTTTGTTTTTTCTTGCTTGGCTATGTGAGTACAATTCCTGTGTATTTCTGAACCTGTGCCTTATTATTCTGAACCCTGAACCCCTACCTGCCTGATTATACGTTGCTGGACTCTGCTTACCTAACTACTCTATTGATTAACCCCTTCCTGCCTGATTACACGTTGCTGGACATTGCTTATCTGACTACTCTATTGGTTAATCCCTATCTGCCTGATTACACGTTGCTGAACAATGCTTGCCTGATTACTCTATTGGTTAATCCTATCTACACAAAGTTTCCTCTCCTGACCCTGTTGTGCCATCTTCCAGTCTATTACTGTGAGTATATTATACTACAGCTGTCGCAGGGTCAGGTCCTGATATATACTCACTGTGCTAGGGTGTTATTAACCTTATTCTAGCATTTGGGTCTAACTCTGGACTTTACCTATCCTGACAATGCGTCTGCTTTTCCGTTCTTTGATCCTGGTCTGAAGGTGATGTTTTTTTCCCTGCCTCTGTCTCAGCGCGGTAACGCTTTCCTGGTTGCTTAACAACCCTGTTCCTGTCGGCACTTCTGATTACGTCAGGAGGCCTTCTTATTCCGGCGTCTCCTCTCATCGGTGCCTGTTTGTTTTTTCTTGCTTGGCTATGTGAGTACAATTCCTGTGTATTTCTGAACCTGTGCCTTATTATTCTGAACCCTGAACCCCTACCTGCCTGATTATACGTTGCTGGACTCTGCTTACCTAACTACTCTATTGGTTAACCCCTTCCTGCCTGATTACACGTTGCTGGACTTTGTTTGCCTCACTACTCTATTGGTTAACCCATACCTGCCTGATTACACGTTGCTGGACATTGCTTACCTGACTACTCTATTGATTAACCCATACCTGCCTGATTATACGTTGCTTGACATTGCTTATCTGACTACTCTATTGGTTAACCCCTTCCTGCCTGATTACACGTTGCTGGACTTTGCTTGCCTCACTACTCTATTGGTTAACCCATACCTGCCTGATTACACGTTGCTGGACATTGCTTACCTGACTACTCTATTGATTAACCCATACCTGCCTGATTATACGTTGCTGGACATTGCTTATCTGACTACTCTATTGGTTAATCCCTATCTGCCTGATTACACGTTGCTGAACAATGCTTGCCTGATTACTCTATTGGTTAATCCTATCTACACAAAGTTTCCTCTCCTGACCCTGTTGTGCCATCTTCCAGTCTATTACTGTGAGTATATTATACTACAGCTGTCGCAGGGTCAGGTCCTGATATATACTCACTGTGCTAGGGTGTTATTAACCTCATTCTAGCATTTGGGTCTAACTCTGGACTTTACCTATCCTGACAATGCGTCTGCTTTTCCGTTCTTTGATCCTGGTCTGAAGGTGATGTGAAAATTGAACCTGGTGAAGTATAAACTCCAACGGAGTTGTCTTGCTGATAGTGTTTTACTGGTTTGTAAGTACTCTAAGTTACGGTGATCGGTATAGATTAATATTGGTATTTTAGTGCCCTCTAACATATGTCGCCAGTGTTCAAATGCAGATTTTATCACAAGAAGCTCTTTCTCGCCAATGGGGTAATTGAGCTCAGGAGAGGTCATTAAACGAGAATAAAAGACAACAGGATGTAGAGGTTTATCAATGGACTCTTGCTGAGAAAGTATGGCCCCAAGAGCATATTCCGAGGCATCAACCTCGAGAACATATTGAAGATCTGGGTTTGGGAAGTGAAGTATTGGTGCGGAAGAAAAAGAATCCTTTAAAAAGTTGAAAGCCTTCTCAGCTGGGGAATCCCATGAAAATCTGGTGTTGGCACCTGTAAGTCTGCTAAGGGATTTTGCAATGCTGGAGAACCCTTTAATAAACTTTCGATAAAAGTTGGCAAACCCTAAAAAGCGCTGTACATCTTTCCTGCATTTAGTAGCAGGCCAGGTCTTGATAGCAACCACCTTGTTGTCTTCCATTCTAACTCCTGAAGGTGAGATGTGATAACCCAGGAATGAAATCTGAGAAGTATGAAATATGCATTTCTCTGGCTTCGCGAAAAGATAGTGTTTTCTTAACTGAGCAAGTACCCATTTGACATGCATCTTGTGATCCTCCAGGTTGTCCGAATAAATGAGAATGTCATCTAAATATACCACCAAGCAAACATCCAGTAGATCTCTGAAGATATCATTTATTAGGTACTGAAATGTTGCTGGGGCATTACAAAGCCCGAACGGCATCACGGTGTATTCATACAGTCCGTATCGAGTCCAGAAAGCCGTGAGCCATTCATCTCCTTCTTTGATCCGAACTAAATTATAGGCTCCTCTAAGATCCAGTTTTGTATAGATCTTAGCCTTACTGAGACGTTCTACCAACTCCGGTATCAGAGGAAGAGGATACCTGTTTTTTACCGTTCTCTTGTTTAATTCTCGGTAATCTATTATAGGTCTTGACGAACCATCTTTATTTGTCACAAAGACTCCTTTCTTCTGGTTGTAGGGGACCCTTGATAACACCGAGGCCCTTGGGAACTGCTGTCTCCTTTGTTGATACTGATGCACTATAGGAAGGCTGATATTTATATGAGGGTTCTGGTTGTTGACATTCTGTGCGTCTCTCATGAAGGTGTCAATCTATCTGGATAGATAGGTTAATTAACCCTTCCAAGGATCTGGGCAGCTCTGTTCTTGCCAATTCGTCTTTTAGCTGATCTGACAACCCTAGTCGGTATTGAATGCGCAGGGCAACCTCAGTCCATTCTGAGTCTGCGATGTATAACTTGAACTCAGTGACATATTCTTCCACTGGCTTTCACCCTTGTCTCAGGGAGTGCATTTTAGCTTCAGCAGAGAGCTGTTTTTGAGTATCTTCATATAGGAGGCTCATTTCGGCGAAGAATCCTGAAAGAGATTTTAGTATTGGTTCATCATTTTCAAATAGTAGATCCGCCCAAGTTCTTGCTTCTCCTCTTAGAAATGAGATCACTGTCATGACTTTGATTCTTAGTTATAAAAAATAATTTTTCTAATATGTGTGCGCCTGTGTAAAAAACACTGGCTAAATATCTACTAAACAACAATGGTCTTGAAAATTATTTCAGTATAAAAAAAAATAAAAAAATATATATATATATATATATATATATAAAAAGTATATGTAAATATATGCTTAAAGGGACAGTCAACCATAGAATTGTTATTGTTTTAAAAGATAGATAATCCCTTTATTACTCATTCCCCAGTTTTGCATAACCAACAGTTATATTAATGTACTTTTTACCTTTGTGATTACCTTGTATCTAGGAACCTTCTTCCAGCCCCCTGATCACATGACTGTGACTGTTTATTATCTATTGTCTTAAATTTAGCATTGTATTGTGCTAGATCTTAAATAACTTTCTGTGCCTGAACACAGTGTTATCTATATAGCCCACATGTACTTTCTGTCTCTTTGTGTTGAAAAGAGATTTAAAAAGCATGTGATAAGAGGCAGCCCTCAAAGGCTTAAAAATTAGCATATGAGCCTACCTATGTTTAGTTTAAACTAAGAATACCAAGAGAAAAAAGCAAATTTGATGATAAAAGTGAATTGGAAAGTCAATTAAAATTAAAAGTCCTATCTGAATAATGAAAGTTTAATTTATACTTGACTGTCCCTTTAAAAGAGGATGTCAATAAACGTTTTGAAAGAGTAAATTATTTGTTATTATCACTGCAATAATACTTTACCAATAATACTGGTTAAAAATAATATCCATTTATTGAGGTCACATATAAAACAATTTAAAAGATTGTCTAATAGTATGTATATATGTATAAAGAAGTTGGTACCAACCAAAATAATAAAAAGAATTACAAATATTCTCAAGTCTGTAAAAGTGTATAGTGGATAAAATACAATACAATAGTACGATTCAAAATCCTATCAACATAAGAATCATATAAACAAAGCTTAAGCAAAGATTTGCTATTTGCAAAGAATCATACAAATACGGCTTCAGCAAAGGTTTGCTATTTAGTGTTAACCTTTAGAAAAAATAAACTTCTGTTAGGGTAAAACAAACAAAAGGTTAACATAAATTAAGACCACTTTATGGTTTTTCTTTAACACTTTTGACAGTACACACGAGATTCAATATTCTCTAGTGTGTTATTTAGGTGAATAGTGTGCAGTTCTGGTTACTTTCAACACTTAGCACTCTTTAGTAATGCAAATTTAAAAGGCACAAACTTATCTCTTTTAGTTCCATTTTCTAATAAGGTACCTTATTTACACCGGCGAAGGTCCAAGTGGTGTGTGGTCACAGTTATACACCAGTATATACCGGTAAATTGCAGATAAGATACTTTTTTGGAAAAGTTTCTATAGTGTTTTCAAATGCTGTTCTGGCGTGTATATCTCCTGGTGTGCTCCTATGTCACTCCGTGTCCGGTTCCGGGCACGCCCACCAATTGCGGGATTGACAAATGGGCAAATAGCAGCGATGAGTATGTAATCCAGTGCGGTCTGTTCAAACAACTGTTTCGTTGTAGCAGTCTGTATTCTCGGTAATTTGATTCTTTCTGTATTATAAGTCTTGGGTATCATTAAAAACAAGAGGTTGCAAGCGTTTTTAAATTGCCTGTGTGAAGATCTGTCACCAGAAAATTTTTCAGGTAAGGATACCTGTGGCTCTGGCGTACTATCCTTGATAATAGCTTTTAAATTGTCATTTTGTATCTATAGGTCCCTTAACCCTTGTGTGAGCTGATCCACTCTTTGGGAGAAGTTGTAGACCACAGTAGGCAGGTCTGCTGGATCCATTTGTTTAGGGCTAATTAATATGTCAGGTATTTGAGAAAATATGAAAAGTCAGGGCAACTTTTTTAAGGTAACTGGAAGGATCAGAACTGCAGACTAATTAAGTTGGAAGAAGATATGAAATAATATGCTTAAATATGTAACAAGATGGTTAATTTCACTTTTCTATATGGTTACAGGAGAGGATCCTGTGACTTGATAATGTTTAACTCTGGCTGGAGGAAGAAACAGTTTGTAAGGAAGTCCTTTTTAAGAGAGGTTGCAAAAATACAGTGGTTTGTGTGACTGCTCAGTTCAGCAAGCAGCTTGACACTGTCTGGTTTCTTTTTCCCTTATCGTAGCTGCTTTGTCGTCATAGGCGGGTGTGTCCGTATCGCTCACAACAGTGAGTAAGCTGTCTGTCAATCTTGGTGACTATTACAGCAGGGGGTGTGTTTGGAAACACTGGAGCTCCGGTGTTAGGATTTACTTGAGCTGTTGATACCGGTTGACTTTTCTGCAAACCGGAGGAGGAGAGGAGGCAATCCGGAAAAATACAACTGATGCAGGAACAACATTGTAATAGAGCTCCGGCACTTCAGTAAGTCCTGTTTGTTTGCAAGGAACTCTGCTGTTTTGAAAAGGATGCGGTTATAACCGTTTAGCAAATCCAAGCTTGAGTTGGTGACAGAGTAACGTCTAATAATGATAATGTTTAGTTAGGAATCCAGAGAATGTAGATTAAATAAATCCTTTGTATTCCTTTGAGAGAGCTTCTTATCGTGCGTGCAGTAGCATAGGCACTAACTGACTGCATTAATTAGCAGGTGCTGCAGGGTTAGAGAGGAATTTAAAGGGAAGGCTTAAAGGTATACACACAAGAGACCTAGATTCCTGACACCCACAGATACCCCCTGTAGGTCATATATCCGCTTCTGCCTTGTGAACCCACTCACAAATAAAACAGCTGCTGGTCCCCCAGCCACATTCCCACCCTCAGGCTTCTTCTTCTATGGGCAGATAAAACTCAGATGCCCTGTCTGGTTACAATTAAAACACAGGCGGTATCCCCTGGCCCGATGTGGCCCCTGCCCCTCTGGCTATAGGGTGTAGAGGAGATGGTCTATCTGCTGGCTTGGTTTTCCTTTTCTATTTAGGGGATGCTGCTTGCACAGTTGCCTGTCTTGCTGCAGGTGATCTGTTGTAGGCATACTCATTAGCCAGGTCTGCAGCCTCTGCCACTGTTTTGGGCTTTCTGTCCAGAATCCATTTTCTGGTCTCAGGACTGTGTATGCAGGAATTGCTCCAGGATAATCAAATCCTCCAAAGCCTCATAAGTAAGGAATTTTAGGCCCCCAGTCCATTACTTAAAAGCAGTCCTCAACTGGGCAACATACTCTGTGCAGCTGTCACCTGCACTTTGCTGGACACACTGAAATTGAGGTTAAAGCTTTTCAATAAGGCTGTTTTTATGGCCTCATATTCTTTGTCATCCTTCACTGGCAGGGAAGCAAATACATCCAGGTCTTTACCCTTAAAGCAAGGAGCTAAATAGTGAACCCATTGCTCTTGGGGCAGCTGATACTGCCTGCATAATTTCTCTAAACCCCTCAGAAAAACATCCAAGTCAGTGTCCTTTTTTAATATTGGAAAATACTCCAAGCGGGTTTCTCTGTTGCTGGTTCCCCACGATCACTGGTTTGGGAAATCAGGCTGGTTCTGTTAATCCACAAAACCTCCAGTTCATGTCTTCGTTGAGCCTCTCTCTCCCTTCTTTTTTCCTCTTGATACTTCAGGATCAGTTCCAGTTTTAGCTGCGGTTCGGCATCCCCCAAATACCTGAGTGCTGTTTGTAGCTCGGACTCCATAGCACTTGCATGGTTAACAGAATTAGGTATCAGCTCTAGGGTTACAGGTTCCATAGTAACCATTTATGTGTCTGTTTCTTGCTTTGCTGTGATGCAATCTGCCTGATGAAGCTACTGGATCATCTGCTCCTTTGTTTTGCCAAAAGTTGATATTGCCATTTCATGACAAAGCAACTCAAGTGACTCCTTGGTCTTGGTGCTTCTATAATGTTAGTGACAGACTGTCAGGGTGTCAGGAATCAGACAGACAAGAAGTGCAAAAATAATCACACCTTTATTAATAACAAAAATAATAAAAAGACCACAAGTGAAATAACAAGCCAGGAGTCAAAACCGGAGCTGGTAGTCAGCCGAGTCAGGAACCAAAGCAAGTAGTCAGACGGGCCCGGAAAACAGGAACTAAGAGAAAAGCAAAGTCAGGAACAAGCCAGGGATCAGGAATCAGAAGAGACATCAGACTAGCCACGTAATGCGCAGGAACTGGAACACAGGAGCTCACAAACAGGTCTGAGACAATGCAAGGGCAAAGCATACTGAACAGAGGCCCTTTAAATAATAAGTTATGACATCACAATTCTGAGACTGCAACCTGTCTCACACGGATGATGTACAACAGTCTGTTGATAAGAGGGCGTGCAGGAAATGAGCAGCATCACACACTCTGCACCAGATTAAGCAAGAAAAGGTGAGCAAAATGGCTGCAAACAGCACATGGCAAACAAAGCAGGGAAAAAACCCTGACAGTACCCTCCCCTCAACGACCCCTCCCTCACGGCTTATTGGGTAAACGGGCATGGAAGGCACGGAGAAGGGCGGGAGCATGAACATCAGAGGAGGGAACCCATAAACGCTCCTCAGGACCGTAGCCCCTCCAGTGAACCAAATACTGTACGCGGCCCCTGGACATACAAGAGTCAATAATGCTGCTAACCTCATATTCTTCATGGTTGTCAACAAAGATAGGACGGGGACAAGGCAACACAGTGGTAAACCGATTACAAACCAATGGTTTCAAGAGGGAGACATGAAAAACATTGGAGATGCGCATTGCAGGAGGAAGGTCAAGAGCGTAGGCCACAGGATTGACCCGTCGGAGTATCCGAAAAGGACCAACATAACGGGGAGCCAGTTTATTGGAAGGCACACGAAGGTTCAAGTTGCGGGAGGACAGCCAAACCCTCTCACCAACCTGGTAGGAAGGTAGGGCAGACACCTATGATCAGCCTGGAATTTCGGCGCTGCATAGAACGATGAAGACAATCCTGATTCTGCACCCCCGTGGAACATGGGTGAATCGGGCACCAAGGATGGTTAAAACCCATAATTCGCCATGAACAGGGATAACTGGGAGGAAGCATTAATAGCACTATTACGAGTGAACTCTGCCCAAGGTAACAGTTCAGACAAATTATTGTGGTGATCTGAAACATAGCAATGGAGGAACTGTTCCAGAGCGTGATTAGACCATTCCACAGCCCCATTGGATTGAGGGTGATATACAGAGGAGAAGGAAAGCTGGATCCCCATTTGAGCACAAAAGAAATGCCAAAATCTGGAGACAAACTGGCTACCCCGGTCTGACACTATCTCTTTGGGTAACCCATGTAAACGGAAGACCTCCCGGGCAAAAATTTAAGCAAGCTCCTGTGCAGTAGGCAATTTCTTCAAGGGAATGCAATGTGACATTTTAGAAAAACGGTCAACCACCATTAGGATAACATTATTGCCATTGGAAACAGGGAGCTCGACAATGAAGTCCATGGAAAGATGTGTCCAAGGATGCTCACCATTTGCAATAGGTTGAAGAAGACCCACAGGTAGATGTCGAAGAGTCTTATTCTGTGCACAGACTGAGCAGGAAGCAACATACACAGCAACATCAGAACGAAGACCTGGCCACCAGAATTGTCGAGTGACAGACCAAATCATTTGGTTCTTGCCCAGGTGACCTGCGGCTTTAGGATAGTGGTAAGTGTGCAATAGTTTAGTTTGTGCATTGGTTTGCGCAGCGAGAATCTCCTCCCCTAAGGGAGAAGTCAAATTAGTGTGTATAGTGGCCAAAATATGGTCAGGAGGTATAACTTGAAAGGTACAGACTCTTCCTTGGACAGAGGTGAAAATTGATGAGAGAGGGCATTAGCCCTAACATTCTTACTGCCAGGCAGGTAGGAAACCACATAATTAAACCGAGACAAAAATAGCGCCCATCTGGCCTGTCGGGGCGACAAAAGTTTTGCTTTGGATAGATAAGTCAAATTCTTGTGGTCAGTAAGAATGAGCACTGGTACACTAGTACCCTCAAGAAGGTGCCTCCATTCCTTGAGTGCCAAAATTATGGCCAGTAATTCCCTGTCATCAATTTCATAATTGCACTCCACCGGAGACAATTTCTTAGAGAAGAAACCGCACGGATGCAAGGAACCGTCAGGTGTAGGACGTTGAGACAAGAGGGCACCTACTCCAGTCTCAGATGCATCAACCTCAAGAACAAAAGGCAGGACAGGGTTAGGATGAGCCAAAACTGGAGCAGCAGCAAAAGCAGTCTTAAGACTCTCAAAAGCCTTATTGGCAGTAGGTGATCAATGGAGTGGATCATTCTCCTTACGGGTCATGTCAGTGATAGGTTTGACTAAGGAAGAAAAGTTTTTAACAAACTTTCTATAGTAATTGGCAAAGCCCAAAAAACATTGAATAGAGCAAAGACCAACTGGGCGAGGCCACTGCAGGACTGTAGACAACTTGTCAGGATCCATGGAGAACCCTGCAACAGAGATTACATAACATAGGAAGGTTACTTGAGTATGATGGAACTCACATTTCTCTAGTTTACAAAACAGGCCGTTCTCACGTAGTCTCTGAAGTACCCATGTAACATCAGAACGATGAGCCTCAAGAGTGGGTGAGTGTATGAGGATATCATCTAGGTTCACCACAACACACTGTTACAACATATCTCGTAGGACATCATTAATAAATTCCTGGAAAACAGCTGGAGCATTACATAAGCCAAAGGGCATTACAAGATACTCATAATGCTCACTCCTGGTGTTAAATGCTCTTTTCCATTCGTGGCCCTCCTTAATCCTAATGAGATTGTATGCTCCTCTCAAATCAAGTTTCGAAAAGACTGTAGCTCCCTTGAGGCGGTCAAAGAGTTCCGTAATGAGCGGAATAGGGTAAGCATTCTTAATGGTAAGATGATTAAGACCCCTATAATCGATGCATGGTCTTAACTCGCCACCCTTTATATTCACGAAGAAGAAACCAGCCCCTGCAGGAGAGCAGGATTTGCGGATGATCCCCGGTGACAGAGCATCGGCAACATATTCCTCCATAGCACAATTCTCTGCAACCGAGAGAGGGTAAACCTGTCCCGAGGAGGAATAGCTCCAGGTTGCAGGTCTATGGCACAATCGTAAGACCAGTGAGGAGACAACTTACCGGCACGCACCTTGTCAAAGACGTCTTGGAACTCTTGGTACTCATCAGGCAATTGAGATACCGAAGAAGTGCACAGGACTTTGACTTGTTTCCGAAGACAAGTGGAAAAACATTGCGGAGACCATGACAATATTTCGGACCTACACCATTTGAGACTGGAATTGTGCTTTTGGAGCCAAGGATAACCCAGAACAACCGGAAAATGCAGAGAGTTAATCACCTGGAGAGTTTCAAAATGGAGATCCCCAACAGCCATGGATAACAGAGTGGTTTCGTGAGTAACGAGTGCAGGCTGAAGGGGCCTGCCATCAATGGCCTCAATAGCAAGCGGAATGGACTGAGATCTGCCCCCGACAGGACCCTAGGTTACATGCGTTTAACCGGCCATGTAGGACAAGACTTTAAAGGGTGACCCTGTAGCCCACAATAGAGGCAGAGCCCCTCCCTCCTCCTTAAGGCCCTCTCCGCCACGGAGAGATGCGTGAATCCCAACTGCATCGGCACAGCAGTACCTGGTGACTCGGGACCAGGAGAAATGGGAGGAGAGGGAGGCAAAGGTGGGAACGATAATGTAGGAGAAAATGGAACAGGAGGCTTCCGCAAGCGCTCCTTGAAAAAAGGGCCTCTCACTTAGTCTGATGTCAATTAGGATTAAAAAAGACACCAAAGCCTCGAGATCCTCTGGTAAATCTCTGGCAGCAACTTCATCTTTAATCGCATCAGAGAGCCCATGAAAGAAGGTGGCAACAAGGGCTTCATTGTTCCAACCTACCTCTGCGGAAAGCCTTGCTGTATGGACATGTGTCGTTTGGCAGCAGAGGAGCAGCGAGCCGGAACATCAATTAACCTTCTAAAGAAGGCCACAAATTCAGGGTAATTTGAAATCTCAGGTTTATTAGTCTCCCACAAGGAATTAGCCCAGGCAAGGGCCGTGTTAGAGAGTAAAGAGCTGAGAAATCCCACCTTAGCTCTGTCAGAGGGAAACGCCTGAGGTAACATCTCAAAGTAAATGCCCACCTGGTTTAAAAACCCTCTGCAATGATTAGGATTGCCTTCATAACGCTGAGGTAGAGGTGCAGAACCGGACATGCTCTTGGTAGGTATAGGTGCAGCAGCGGAAACAGGAGCAGCCATAACTTGCTGGACACTTTGGTCCAAATGTGCAGTGCGAGTCAACATGGTTTGCAGGGCTAATGCAACTTGATCAATGCGGCGATCCTGTTCATCTATCCTGGAAATGATGGTAGGTAAAGGTGGATTATTAGCACCATCAGGATTCATGGCCCTTGCGTAATGTCAGGGTGCCAGGAATCGGACTGAGATAAGAAGTGCAAAAATAATCCCACATGTGCAGTGCGAGTCAGCAGGGTTCGCAGGGCAAGTGCAAATTGATCCAAGCGGAGATCCTGTTAATCTATCCTGAAAATGATGGTAGGTAAAGGTGGATTATTAGCACCATCAGGATTCATGGCCCTTGCGTAATGTCAGGGTGCCAGGAATCAGAGACAAGAAGTGCAAAAATAATCACACCTTTATTAATAACAAAAATAATTAAAAGACCACAAGTGAAATAACAAGCCAGGAGTCAAAACCGGAGCTGGTAGTCAGAAGAGCCGAGCCAGGAACCAAAGCGAGAAGTCAGACGGCCCGGAAACAGGAACTAGGAGAACAGCAAAATCAGGAACAAGCCAGGGATCAGGAATCAGAAAAGATGTCAGATTAGCCAGGTAATGCACAGGAACTGGAACACAGGAACTCACAAACAGGTCTGAGACAACGCAAGGGCAAAGCATACTGAACAGAGGCCCTTTAAATAATAAGTGATGACATCACAATTCTGAGACTGCAACCTGTCTCACACGGATGATGTACAACAGTCTATTGATAAGAGCGCGTGCAGGAAATGAGCAGCATCACACACTCTGCACCAGATTCAGCAAGAAAAGGTGAGTAAAATGGCTGCCAGCAGCAAATGGCAACCAAAGCAGGGAAAAAACCCTGACACAGACAATAAGAGGAAGGGGGAAATAACTGTTTTCTTTGCAATGTATGTCTGTAATTAGGCACTGGGTTCTTTCTTTTGGGAAATTACACAAAAAACATGTAATTTCTTTTAGTACTATACAAATAGCACTAAAAAAACTCTAGATATCTCCACCACTGCTAACCAGTTTATGAGGATTAAACCTATCCACCCAGCCATCACTATGGGGAGAATGTGGACATGAAGGGGTTAATAGCATTCAGCCACTGGTTCCCTTAAACCTTTAACAAACGACCTTAAGGGACACCAAATTAACCTCCAAATCCTGCCCACATCACCCGAGATTACTAATGCTGCCACCACCAAGAGTTTTGAATAAGAGTGTCTTGAAAACCCAATAACTTACACAATTAACAGTTAGGTAGCGTGCCTTTAACCTTGTATCTTCAGAGTGTGAATTCAGATATTAGAGCCCAAAGACATAATTAGATTATTATATGTTCCCAGAGGCAGAACTTTTCTTCACTTTCTGCGATGAGAAAAGAAAAAAAAAAGTTACACAGTGACCAATTATAAAAACAGAATACGCAAGGTACAGTTCTTTAGAAATAAAAGGGGACATAAAATAAACACAATACTATACACTTGTTACCAAAGTCTGTGGAGAACTCCTTTAGATGTTACTGATTCTTGTCCCAGGCTAGTTCTGAATAAGTTTTTCTGTTGCATTTCATTATTTCACAGTCTCCATTTGTCTTGTCAAGACCACCGCCCCTGTGTTAATTTATGACTATCTAAAACATTGTTTGCAAGGCAAACCATGATACCAAGAGAATCGGGGGGGGGGGGTCTTTTGACCACTGCATTCTTTAACACACACAGCTCTTACAAAAAAGGACAGTTCAGATTGCCATGTGCTGCTGGCACTCATTTTACTCACCTCTCTTGCTGACTCTTGTGCATACTGTGTGATGCTGCTCATTTCCTGGACTTCCTTTTGTGGCCAGACTGGTGTACATCATTCGTGTAAAACAGGATGCAGTCTCAGAATTGTGATGTCATCACTTATTATTTAAAGGGCCTCTGTTCAGTATGCTTTGCCATTGCGTTGTCTCAGACCTGTTTGTGAGAGCTCCTGTGTATAACCTGGCTGTCTGACATCCCTCCTGGTTCCTGATCCCTGGCTTGTTCCTGACTCTACTGTTCTACTTGTTCCTGATTCCGGCTCGTCTGACAACTCGCTTTTGGCTCCTGACTCGGCTCGTCTGACTACCAGCTCTGGTTTTGATTCCGGGCTTGTTATTTGACTTGTGGACTTTTTATTATTTTTTGCTATTAATAAAGGTGTGATTATTTTTGCACTTCTCGTCTCAGTCTGATTCCTGGCACCCTGACAATACGCAAGGGCCATGAATCCTGATGGTGCTAATAATCCAACTTTACCTGCCATAATTTCCAGGATGGATGAACAGGATCACCGCTTGGATCAATTTGAACTAGCCCTGCAAACCCTGCTGACTCCCACTGCACATTTGGAACAAAGTGTCCCGTAAGTTATGGCTGCTCCTGTTTCCGCTGCAGCACCTAATCCTACCAGGAGCATGTCTGGTTCTGCACCTCTACGTCAGCGTTATGGAGGCGATCCTAATCAGGGCAGAGGGTTTTTGAACCAGGTGGGCATTTACTTTGAGATGTTACCTCAGGCGTTTCCCTCTGACAGAGTTAAGGTGGGATTTCTCATCTTGTTACTCTCTGACACAGCTCTTTCCTGGGCTAATCCCTTGTGGGAGACTAATAAACCTGTGATTTCAAATTACCCTGAATTTGTGGCCTCATTTCGAAGGGTATTCGATGTTCCAGCTCGCTCCTCCTCTGCTGCTAAACGACTCATGTCCATTCAGCAAGGTACAAGATCTGTTGCTCAGTATGCTATTGAGTTCCGTACGCTTGCCGCAGAGGTAGGTTGGAACAATGAAGCCCTTGTTGCAGCCTTCTTTCATGGGCTCTCTGATGCAACTAAAGACAAAGTTGCTGCCAGAGATTTACCATTAGATCTCGAGGCAATTGTGTCTTTTTTGATCCTAATTGACATCAGACTATGTGAGAGGCCCTCTTTCAAGGAGCGCTTGCGGAAGCCTCCAGTTCCGTTGTCTCCTACGTGTTCATTCCCACCCATGCCTCCCTCTCCTCCCATGCCTCCTGGTCCCGAGTCACCAGGTAATGCTGAGCCGATGCAGTTGGGATTCACAAGTCTCTCCGCAGCGGAGAGGGCCTTTAGGAGGAGGGAGGGGCTCTGCCTCTATTGTGGGTTACAGGGCCACCTTTTGAAGTCTTGCCCTACACGGCCGAAAAACGCTCACACCTAAGGTCCTGTCAGGGGCAGACCTTGGGTGGTTTATCCTTGTCCCCGGAACCGCTAAAGGAGAAACCTTTGGTTACGGTTGTCCTTTCCTGGGTGGACTCCTCCATAGTCACCCAGGCTCTTGTTGACTCCGGTGCTGCGGGCTATTTCATTGACAGTGCTCAAAGCACTCCATTCCTGTTTTGCCTCGGTCCGTTCTGCTTGCTATTGAGGCCATTGATGGCAGGCCCCTTCAGCCCGCACTCATTACTCACAAAACTGCTCCATTATCCATGGCTGTTGGGGCTCTCCATTTTGAAACCCTCCAGTTCCAGGTGATAAACTCTCCGCATTTTCTGGTTGTTCTGGGTTATCCCTGGCTCCAAAAGCACAATCCCAGTCTCGACTGGCGCAGGTCCGAAATTTTGTTGTGGTCTCCGCAATGTATTTCCACTTGTCTTCGGAAACCAGTTAGTCTTGTGCACTTCTTCGGTATCTCAATTGCCAGAGGAGTAAAGAGAGTTCCTAGATGTTTTTGACAAGGTGCGTGCTGGTACGTTGTCTCCTCACTGGTCTTACATTTGTGCCATAGACCTGCAACCTGGAGCCATTCCTCCTCGGGGCCAGGTTTACCCTCTGTCTGTTGCGGAGAATTGTGCTATGGAGGAGTATGTTGCCGATGCTCTTTCGCGGGGGATCATCCGCAAATCCTGCTCTCCTGCAGGGACTGGCTTCTTCTTTGTGAAGAAAAAGGGTGGCGAGTTAAGACCATGCATCGATTATAGGGGTCTTAATCATCTTACCATTAAGAATGCTTACCCTATTCCGCTCATTACAGAACTCTTTGACCGCCTCAAGGGAGCTACGGTCTTTACTAAACTTGATTTGAGAGGAGCATACAATCTCGTTAGGATCAAGGAGGGCCACGAATGGAAAACAGCATTTAACACCAGGAGTGGGCATTATGAGTATCTTGTAATGCCCTTTGGCCTATGTAATGCTCCTGCTGTTTTCCAGGAATTTATTAATCATGTCCTACGAGATATGTTGCAACAGTGTGTTGTGGTGTACTTGGAAGACATTCTCATACACTCACCCACACTTGAGGCTCATCGTTCTGATGTTACAGGGGTTCTTCAGAGACTACGTGAGAACGGCCTGTTTTGTACAGGGAGTGCAGAATTATTAGGCAAGTTGTATTTTTGAGGATTAATTTTATTATTGAACAACAACCATGTTCTCAATGAACCCAAAAAACTCATTAATATCAAAGCTGAATAGTTTTGGAAGTAGTTTTTAGTTATAGCTATTTTAGGGGGTTATCTGTGTGTGCAGGTGACTATTACTGTGCATAATTATTAGGCAACTTAACAAAAAACAAATATATACCCATTTCAATTATTTATTTTTACCAGTGAAACCAATATAACATCTCAACATTCACAAATATACATTTCTGGCATTCAAAAACAAAACAAAAACAAATCAGTGACCAATATAGCCACCTTTCTTTGCAAGGACACTCAAAAGCCTGCCATCCATGGATTCCGTCAGTGTTTTGATCTGTTCACCATCAACATTGCGTGCAGCAGCAACCACAGCCTCCCAGACACTGTTCAGAGAGGTGTACTGTTTTCCCTCCTTGTAAATCTCACTTTTGATGATGGAACACAGGTTCTCAATGGGGTTCAGATCAGGTGAACAAGGAGGCCATGTCATTAGATTTTCTTCTTTTATACCCTTTCTTGCCAGCCACGCTGTGGAGTACTTGGACGCGTGTGATGGAGCATTGTCCTGCATGAAAATCATGTTTTTCTTGAAGGATGCAGACTTCTTCCTGTACCACTGCTTGAAGAAGGTGTCTTCCAGAAACTGGCAGTAGGACTGGGAGTTGAGCTTGACTCCATCCTCAACCCGAAAAGGCCCCACAAGCTCATCTTTGATGATACCAGCCCAAACCAGTACTCCACCGCCACCTTGCTGGCGTCTGAGTCGGACTGGAGCTCTCTGCCCTTTACCAATCCAGCCACAGGCCCATCCATCTGGCCCATCAAGACTCACTCTCATTTCATCAGTCCATAAAACCTTAGAAAAATCAGTCTTGAGATATTTCTTGGCCCAGTCTTGACGTTTCAGCTTGTGTGTCTTGTTCAGTGGTGGTCGTCTTTCAGCCTTTCTTACCTTGGCCATGTCTCTGAGTATTGCACACCTTGTGCTTTTGGGCACTCCAGTGATGTTGCAGCTCTGAAATATGGCCAAACTGGTGGCAAGTGGCATCTTGGCAGCTGCATGCTTGACTTTTCTCAGTTCATGGGCAGTTATTTTGCGCCTTGGTTTTTCTACACGCTTCTTGCGACCCTGTTGACTATTTTGAATGAAACGCTTGATTGTTTGATGATCACGCTTCAGAAGCTTTGCAAATTTAAGAGTGCTGCATCCCTCTGCAAGATATCTCACTATTTTTGACTTTTCTGAGCCTGTCAAGTCCTTCTTTTGACCCATTTTGCCAAAGGAAAGGAAGTTGCCTAATAATTATGCACACCTGATATAGGGTGTTGATGTCATTAGACCACACCCCTTATCATTACAGAGATGCACATCACCTAATATGCTTAATTGGTAGCAGGCTTTCGAGCCTATACAGCTTGGAGTAAGACAACATGCATAAAGAGGATGATGTGGTCAAAATACTCATTTGCCTAATAATTCTGCACTCACTGTAAACTCGAGAAATGTGAGTTCCATCAGACTCAAGTAACCTTCCTAGGTTATGTTATCTCCGTTGCAGGGTTCTCCATGGATCCTGACAAGTTGTCTGTAGTTCTGCAGTGGCCTCACCCAGTTGGTCTTCGGTCTATTCAACGCTTTTTGGGGTGCGCCAATTACTATAGAAAGTTTATTAAAAACTTTACTTCCTTGGTGAAACCTATCACAGACATGACCCGTAAAGAGAATGATCCACTCCATTGGTCACCTACTGCCATTAAGGCCTTTGATAGTCTTAAGACTGCCTTTGCTGCTGCTCCAGTTTTGGCTCATCCTAACCCTGTCCTGCCTTTCGTTCTTGAGGTCGATGCGTCTGAGACTGGAGTAGGTGCTCTCTTGTCTCAACATCCTACGCCTGACGGTTCCTTGCATCCGTGTGGTTTCTTCTTTAAGAAATTGTCTCCAGCGAAGTGCAATTATGAAATTGGCAACAGGGAATTACTGGCCATAATTTTGGCACTCAAGGAATGGAGGCATCTTCTCGAGGGTACTAGCGTGCCAGTGCTCATTCTTACTGACCACAAGAATTTAACTTATCTATCTCAGGCAAAACATCTGTCACCCTGACAGGCCAGATGGGCGCTATTTTTGTCTTGGCTTAATTATAGGGATGATGCCCTCTCTCAACAATTTTCCCCTCTGTCCAAGGAGGAGTCTGTACCTACTCCAGTTATACCTCCTGACCATATTTTGGCTACCATACGTACTAATTTGACTTCTCCCTTGGGGGAGGAGATCCTGGCTGCACAAACCAATGCACCTCCTGAGAAACCTAGTGGTAAGTGTTTTGTTCCTGAGAATCTTCGAACTAAACTTTTGCACACTTACCAATATCCTAAAGCCGCAGGTCACCCAGGCAAGAACAAAATGATTTGGTCTGTCACTCGACAATTCTGGTGGCCAGGTCTTCGTTCTGATGTTGCTGCTTATGTTGCCTCCTGCTCAGTTTTTGCACAGAATAAGACTCCTCGACGTCTTCCTGTGGGTCTTCTTCAACCTATCGCTAATGATGAGTGTCCTTGGACACATCTTTCCGTGGACTTCATTGTCGAGCTCCCTGTTTCCAATGGCAATACTGTTATCCTTATGGTGGTTGACCGTTTTTCTAAAATGTCACATTGCATTCCCTTGAAGAAGTTGCCTACCACTCAGGAGCTTGCTTCAATTTTTGCCCGGGAGGTCTTGCGTTTACATGGGTTACCTAAGGAGATAGTGTCAGACCGGGGTAGCCAGTTTGTCTCCAGATTTTGGCGTTCCTTTTGTGCTCAAATGGGGATCCAGCTTTCCTTCTCCTCGGCATATCACCCTCAATCCAATGGGGCTGCGGAACGGTCTAATCAAGCTCTGGAACAGTTCCTCCGTTGCTATGTCTCAGATCACCACAATAATTGGTATGAACTGTTACCTTGGGCAGAGTTTGCTCGTAATAGTGCTATTAATGCTTCCTCCAAGTTATCCCCGTTCATGGCAAATTAATGGTTTCAACCATCCTTGTTGCCCGATTCTTTCATGTCTCAAGGTATTCCGGCTTTGGAGGAGCATCTCTGGCAACTCCGTTCCACGTGGGTGCAGATTCAGGATTGCATTCATCGTTCTATGCAGCGCCAAAAGTTCCAGGCTGATCGTAGGCGTCTGCCCGCGCCTTCCTACCAGGTTGGTGAGAGGGTTTGGCTGTCCTCTCGCAACTTGAACCTTCGCGTGCCTTCCAATAAACTGGCTCCCCGTTATGTTAGTCCTTTTTGAATACTCCGACGGGTCAATCCTGTGGCCTACGCTCTTGACCTTCCTCCTGCAATGCGCATCTCCAATGTTTTTCATGTCTCCCTCTTGAAACCATTGGTTTGTAATCGGTTTACCACTGTGTTGCCTCGTCCCCGTCCTATCTTTGTAGACAACCATGAGGAGTATGAGGTCAGCAGCATTATTAACTCTCGTATGTCCAGGGGCCGCGTACAGTATTTGGTTCACTGGAGGGGCTACGGTCCGGAGGAGCGTTCATGGGTTCCCTCCTCTGATGTTCAAGCTCCCGCCCTCCTCCGTGCCTTCCATGCCCGTTTCCCAAAAAAGCCTTTTTGTCCTTCCGCAGGGGAGGGGTCGTTGAGGGGAGGGTACTGTCAGGGTTTTTTTCCTGTTTTGCTTGCCATGTGCTGACTACCAGCTCTGGTTTTGATTCCTGGCTTGTTATTTGACTTGTGGACATTTTAATATTTTTTGCTATTAATAAAGGTGTGATTATTTTTGCACTTCCTCGTCTCAGTCTGATTCCTGGCACCCTGACAATGCTGAGACATACCACCTCTGCTAGATAGCTAATCCAGGTATTAACTACTTCTCATGAGTGTATCATGACAGATGACCCCTACCCTTACGCAACCAATTCCGTGAGAGTAGGACTGATCAATCGCCCCAGTCAAATGAGACCCCAGGGTGATTTTATTCTGTCAACTCCAGTTTTAAACTGCTGCATAATAAATATAAGTTGCAAGCTCAAATGAGCGAGCCTCCAATTGGGAGGGGAATTTGCCCCATGCTGCTCCAAGAGCTGGTGGTGATGTGTATTGGGTTGCTGTCATAAAAGCCACTGCTGACTCTCTGAGGTGTGGTGCTTGAATACTGGTGCATAGGGCACTCACAGCATATGTGCGTATGCCCTGAAAATCTATAACAGTAATGCTACTAGGAGAGTGTTTGCTAAATTAAGTTTACTGCAAAATGATCATAATAAAATGTAAATGCACCCATACAATTTTGACTTTTATATCCCTTTAAGAGAAGCGAGACTTGGAATCAAGACAGCATTGGGAGCTGAAATGTTATGCTTGAAATAGTGGTAAAGACGGCGAGGCGCAGAAAGGATTGTGGTTTGATGTTCAAGCTTATATTTATGTTCAGTACTCTAGCGAATATTGCACGCTAACTCCTCTCGGTGAAGCAACTTGATTCTAGCCCTAATCCAAGCTCATAAGTGCAGGGCAAGGAAGGGCCATGATCATGTGATCAGTGAGAAGCCGGGATGTTGATTGGCTGTTGGTGTTTCTACCATATATGGTAACAAGTTCAGTTAGGATAATAAACAGTTAGTGACTAGATGCAGATCTGTGTTCTCTGAGTTATTAATTGGTAAGACACTAATTTGAGTGACTACACAAGAATACATGGTGTCAGAAGCTGGTTTCTTTCTGCAAAATGGATTTATCAGGTGTGCCTATGCCACAGATTAATGGGGACTCAAAAGAATTACCAGATGCATGGTGGAGATTTCGCCAGCATGTACAGCTCATATTTTCTGGCCCTCTCTGTGGCAAGCCTGAGGAAACCTTGAGCAGCTACTTGTTTCTCTGGGTAGGTGAAAAAGGGAGAAATGTTTATAATACTTGGGCATTAACATTTGAGGAGTCTAAAAATTTGAAGTCTTATTATGACAAATTTGAGGAATATGTTATGCCCAAAGCTAATCCAATCTTTGGAAGATACAAGTTTCATGAAAAAAATGCAGGGGGAACATGAGACATTTGAACATTTTGTAATAGAACTTAAATTGCTTGTAAAATACTGTGGATATGTTAACAGTGATGAGATGGTACGAGACTGCATTGTTTTTGCCACTAATTCTCCAAAAGTCAGAGAGAAATTACTTAATCAGGGTGCTGATCTGACACTTGAAAAAGACAATGATATAGTGCGGTCGCACGAAATAGCACAAGAGCAGCTTAAGACAATAAACTCACGTGCAATGGCAAGCCAGAACCAGACAGCTAATGCAGTGTTTAGTAAAAAAAAACCAGCATCAGCCCAGCAAAAGCATTTGACAACTGTGAAAGGAAGTGACAGGAGCATCACTAAAGACAGGCTATGCAGTCATTGTGCTCTTCAACACAGCCAGGAAGACATGTGCCTGCAAAAGGACGTCAGTGCAAAATATGCAATAAATGTAACCACTTTGCAAAGACATGCAAGTCAAGGCCGCCAGATACATGTAAAACTGTACATACAGTTCAAAACACAAAATATTGAAGAGCTGGATGAACTGTTTATTGATGCAGTTAACAAAGAGCACAAAGACAAAGAATGTGAACAGGCTTTTGCAGAAATTGAGTTAGGTGCTGTCAGGGTTTTTTCCCTGTTGTTTGCCATGTGCTGCTGGCAGCCATTTTACTCACCTCTCTTCCTATGGTGCATTGTGGGGGATGCTGCTCATTTCCTACACTTCCTTTTATGGCCAGACTGGTGTGCATCATCCATGTGAGACAGGATGCAGTCTCAGAATTGTGATGTCATCACTTATTATTTAAAGGGCCTCTGTTCAGTATGCTTTGCCTTTGCGTTGTCTCAGACCTGTTTGTGAGAGTTCCTGTGTATTACCTGGCTGCCTGACGTCCTTCCTGGTTCCTGATCCCTGGCTTGTTCCTGACTCTGCTGTTTTCCTTGTTCCTGATTCCGGCTCGTCTGACTATTCGCTTTGGCTCCTGACTCGGCTCGCCTGACTACCAGCTCTGGTTTTGACTCCTGGCTTGTTATTTGACTTGTGGACTTTTTATTATTTTTTGCTATTAATAAAGGTGTGATTATTTTTGCACTTCTCGTCTCAGTCTGATTCCTGGCACCCTGACAGGTGCACAAGCAGATAAAGTCAAATTTAAATTAGATACTGGTGCTCAGGTAAATATAATTCCTACCAACAGATTTAAAAATCTCTTCCGTACTGTAGCATTGAAGCCCACAGCACGCCGTCTTACAGGCTTTGGCGGTGAGCCGCATGATGTTAAAGGGACCTGTCAGTTAGACACTAAAACTGTGCTTGAATTCTACATTATCAACACACACGCCCCACCTATACTTGGTTTGAGAGCATGTCTAGACATGGGGTTAATTAAGCTTGTCTTCTCAGTATGCGCAGATGTAGATAAACCCTGTGCTATAATACAGGAATTTTCTGATGTTTTTCAAGGCATTGGACAGTTTCCAGGTGAATGCACTATACACCTACACCCCACAGCCATCCCTGTTGTATACCCACCCAGGAGAATTCCATTCATGCTGCGTAGTCGCCTCAAGGAGGAGCTAGACAATATGGAAAAATCAGGGATTATTGTGAAACTGCTTGAACCCACTGACTGGGTCAATGCCCTGGTAATGTGGAAAAACCCTGCACTGGAAAACTTAGGGTTTGTTTAGATCCCAGAGACTTGAATAAAGCAATAAAGTGGCCACATTACCCTCTTCCAACTTTGGATGACATCACCCCAAAACTTAATGGAGCACAATTCTTCAGTGTACTGGATGCAAAATCTGGATACTGGGCGATCAATCATCCAAGCTAACAACATACGGAAGATACAGATTTCTCTGTTTACCCTTTGGACTGATTTCAGCTCAAGACGAATTTCAGAGAAAGATTGATGACACTTATGAAGGGCTTGAGGGGGTGACAGCCATTGTTGACGACATACTGGTGTTTGGAAAAACAAAAGAGGAACATGATGCAAACTTGCACGCCGTACTGAAGAGACCCTGTGAAAAAGGAGTACACCTTAACCCAGAGAAAAGTGTCATGTGTGTCTCAGAGGTCCGTTATTTTGGGCACAAGCTAACACGTGAAGGCATCAAACCTGATCCAGGGCAGATCAATGCCATAAAAGATATGCGTCCTCCCAAGAACAAGTCAGAGCTGGAGATCATCCTAGGTATGGTCAATTATCTGTCCAAGTTCGCACCAAATTTATCTGAGATTATTGCTCCGTTGAGGCAGCTTCTGAAACAGACAAATTAGTTTGTATGGGACGAAACTCATGAAAAAGCATTTGATAAAATGAAAAAGCTGATTACAAAGGAACCTGGTCCCATTCTATATTACTACGATCCTAGCTAAGAGCTCTGCCTGCAGGTTGATGCGTCAAAGAGTGGCCTAGGTGCTGTATTGCTCCAAGAAGGTAAGCCAATTGCCTATGCTTCTAAATCTCTCACACCAACAGAAGAAAACTATGCATAAATTGAGGAGTTATATGCTGTGGTGTTTGGATGCAAATGTTTTCACACGTATGTCTATGGCAGAAAGATTGTTGTTGAATCTGACCATAAATCTTTAATACCCATAATGAAGAAACCCCTTGCAGCTGCACTGCAACGCCTTCAGAGAATGATCTTGCAGCTACAGAGGAGTGACATTGAAATAGTACATAGTTCAGGAAAAGATATTCCAATAGCCGACACCCTGTCCAGGAAATCAATACCATACAGACTCGAATCACTGAATGAAGGAATGGATGCACAGATTCACACAGTCATAACCAATCTCCCTATTAGTGACAAAAAACTGACTGACATTCGAACAGCTACAGAACAGGATCCTCAACTCATTATGCTGAAAAACATAATCAAATCTGGGTGGCCTAACATAAGGAAAATATGTCCTTCCAGCCTTGTTGAATACTAGAATCACAGAGATGACATTTCAGAGATTGAAGGGATCCTGTTCAAAGGCGAGAAAATCATTGTCCCAGGTGTGCTGAGGCCAAACATGCTAGAGCGTATACACACACTGGGCATATGGGAATTGAGAGGAGTAAGCAAAGGGCCAGAGACATATTATTCTGGCCTGGAATGAACAAACAAATTGAGGATATGGTCGAAAAATGCCCTACGTGCCTAGAACGCTGAAAGTCTAACCCTAAAGAGCCCATAATCTTTCATCAGATTCCAGAGCGTCCATGGCAAATCATTGCAACAGATCTTTTGATGTGGAATGGTCAGGACTACTTAATCGCTGTTGATTACTACAGCAGATTTTTTGAATTGGAAAGACTCCACTCAACCACATCAGCGACCATAATCCGCAAGCTAAAGGCTATATTTGCAAGACATGGTATACCTGAAAAGTTAATTTCAGATAATGGTCCGCAAGATAAATCAGGTGACTTTGAAAACTTTGCAGTTCATTGGGACTTTGCACATGTAACATCCAGTCCCCACCATCCACAAAGTAATGGTTTGCAGAAAAGACAGTGCACACAGCAAAGACCATACTAAACAAAGCAAAAGCTGAAGAAAACGACCCGTATCTCAGCCTGCTGGAACATAGGAATACCCCTGTGGATAGATTCAAGTCTCCCTCACAATTGCTCATGAGTAGACGTCTACGGCCTATCCTGCCTACAACTGGGGAACAACTGAAGCCTCAGGAAGTTGATCAACAATGTGTGCGTGTCAAAAAGAGAACAAAAGCTAAACAAAGACATTACTATAATCGCACTGCACAGCCTTTGTCCACATTGACACAAGAAAATATTATTTGTTTTCAGTAAGCCAGTGGTCAATGGGTGCTTGCCACTATTCTGCAGCCTGCAGACCCACAAAGATCTTACCTCATCCGCACCAGCGATGATCAAGTTCTACGTTGTAAGCGACGACACCTGATGAAAACTAAAGAACTGCAACTAGAAGCAAATGAGCCAACCCTTGAGAACCCTAGCACAACCACAAATACACCTGCAATCCCAGATCAACTGAAAGAAGACACTAACAACGCTGAAACATGCACAGCAGGTTTTCAATTCACACGTTCTGGTCGTATGGTAAAACCTTGAAACATTCTGGCCCTATAAAATAAAATATAAATGTGGAATTCTAAAATTTCATAGAAAGGGAGATGTAATGTTATTAACATGTCATGTGATGTGTTTGTCAATTTGCATACAGAATGTTGATTGGCTGTTGGTGTTTCTACCATATATGGTAACAAGTTCAGTTGGGATAATAAACAGTTAGTGACTAGATGCAGATCTGTGTTCTCTGAGTTATTCCTTTGAAAAAGACACAGAAAAGAAAGGGTATACAAGGCGCTACTATAGATCTATGTACTAGTTAACCTCTAGTGTGAGTAAAATAAAGCTATATCTACAGGTATTATCCACAGTAGGAAGGATATATTCAAATAAGGGTACAAATAAGAATATAAAAATCTTACAAATCTGATATAAAAATGTCCAAATTAAAAGTCCATGTTCCTTTCAGATACTGATAATGCAGGCAGCTCCTTAAAAAAGTCCCATAACGAACTTGTTGTAATAACCTAAAAGAAAAATAGAGAAAAAAAGAGCGCCCAAAAACGCATCTAAGTGCAGACTGTCTGTGCCAATTTATTAAGTAATTCACATAAAACACACATAAGAATCACACTCACAATTTAAAAGATTAAAACATGCGGTGTATAATATCACCCGATGAGTTCTCTTTTCCTCCTGCTTTACTAGCGTGGCGTGCGGCGTCAGTGACCCAGCTGTCTGTAGGTGTGTTGGGATTTAACCAATCCGGTAGTCACTTCCGTAACTCAACCCTCCGCTATTGGTTGGTTCACGAAGGTTATTAGAATCCTTCTCCCAATAGAGTATTAAGTCTCTTTGACACAGGGAAGAAAAATATTTAAACTGGACCATACAAAGGCATATTAGCCCTGCATAACAAGGTATCCTCAGCCCGCTGAGTGTAAATCGATCACAAGAAATACACAACAAAAAGGCGGCTTCACTGGATTTGAACAAATTATGTAAAGAGCAATATTACTGCCCCTTCACTCGACGTACGTTTCGTTCTGTGCTGGAACTTTTTCAAGAGTGTTACTATTCACCGACTTCCTGCCTTTTATAGGAGGTGGCAACCAGTATTTGATAATTAACTATTTCATTGCCTCCTAAAATTATATTAGAGAGCTAAGTATACATGCCATAATTGATATAACAAATTATTAGTTGCATAAGTTTACCTACATAGATATTACATTGTATGAGCTCATTTGCATACCAATATGATTCAAAAAATATTCATCAGAAAAAAATATATGCTTAACTATAACGTCTTAAAAACCACTATTATTGATGTAAAATACATGGATCATCTATAAATATATAAAAAAATAATTTCATTTAAATATAACAATAAATATCATAATTAAAAGCATAAAAATGTATGATAAAATATAGGATAAATTACAATAAAATATAAAATGGACTTCACCCCTATTAACACCTTAAGTTAAAAAGGCCTGTATGTCTAAATCAATATTTAACCCCTGTGGGTAAAGGCAATCCAACTTTTTAATCCAGAATGTTTCTCGTTGCCGTAATTTAAGCAGCCTATTAGTGTCCCATACATTTGGAGGGACCCATTCTATAACTTTAATTTCTAAATCCTTAGGATCACAATTGTGTGCCTGTTTGAAATGCTGGGAGACACTATGAGTTTCAAGACCTTTATCAATATTATTTAGGTGTTCTCTAAAACGGTACTTTATTTTTCTTTTCATTCTACCTACATAAATAAAATTGCATTTACACTTAAGGTGATATACCACATGGGTGCTCATACAGGTACACCTATCTTTGTTGGAAAACTTTTTCGAATTATCAAAATTTTCAATAACATTGTGATTACTGGGTATATGGGGACACATTACACAATCTTTCTTTTTACATTTAAATGTACCTGTACTAGTCCCCCAGTTTGATATCTTTACTGGAGGCCTACTCGTTGGAAAGGTACGGGTTATTATTCCATATTTTACATTCTTCATAGTTAGACATGTATAAATTCGCATATGATGGGGCAAAAGTCGTCCCCATCGCTGTCCCCTGTATTTGTCTATAGAATTTGTTTTCAAATAAAAAGTAATTATGAGAGAGAATAAAGTGGATAGACTCAGAAATAAACTTAGATTGAACCGCTGATATATTTCCTTTTTGGCATTCTTCCTTGATTACTGTTACACCCTTATTGTGAGGTATACTAGTGTACAGTTCTGATACATCACAGGTAACCCAACAATAGTTTGAGCTCCATTCTTTTCCTTCAAATTTGTTTATCACATCAACAGTATCTCTAATATAAGAAGGTATATATACCAGCGGTTCAATCTAAGTTTATTTCTGAGTCTATCCACTTTATTCTCTCTCATAATTACTTTTTATTTGAAAACAAATTCTATAGACAAATACAGGGGACAGCGATGGGGACGACTTTTGCCCCATCATATGCGAATTTATACATGTCTAACTATGAAGAATGTAAAATATGGAATAATAACCCGTACCTTTCCAACATATACATGTACTACAGGTACATAGATGATATTGTTATGATTTGGGAGGGAGAGTCCAAAGAAATAGAGAGTTTTATAGAACATATGAATTCTAATGACTATAATCTAGAATTCACATATACACAATCCAAGACAGAGATTAGTTTCTTGGATTTAACATTATTTGTAGATAAAAATAAAATAGCAGTAAAAAATTTCAGAAAAGAAACTGATAGAAATGGTTTATTAAACGCAAGAAGTGGTCACTATAAACAGTGGAAGAACAACATACCACTTGGTCAATACCAGCGCATTAGGCGCAATTGTACTAATGATAATGATTATAACCACGAAGCTGATATTTTAACTGAAAAGTTTTTAGACAAAGGGTATAATAATGAGCTCCTTCTAACAATGAAAAACAAGGTGGATTTGATGGATAGAAAACACCTATTGGAGAAAATAAACAGTAAGAAGGTCACTAAACATGTAGTGGAGAACAAAAATCCAAAATTTATCACAAGATATAATAACCAACATTATAGGATCAAAGATATATTGAACAAACACTGGAATGTGTTACAATTAGACCCCATCCTAAAGAAATCACTGGGAGAAAAACCAGAAATGGTATTTAGGAAGAATAGAGATCTAAAAAATATTTTGGCCCCTAGCAAACTTCGGAGTAGGCCTCCAGTAAAGATATCAAACTGGGGGACTAGTACAGGTACATTTAAATGTAAAAAGAAAGATTGTGTAATGTGTCCCCATATACCCAGTAATCACAATGTTATTGAAAATTTTGATAATTCGAAAAAGTTTTCCAACAAAGATAGGTGTACCTGTATGAGCACCCATGTGGTATATCACCTTAAGTGTAAATGCAATTTTATTTATGTAGGTAGAACGAAAAGAAAAATAAAGTACCGTTTTAGAGAACACCTAAATAATATTGATAAAGGTCTTGAAACTCATAGTGTCTCCCAGCATTTCAAACAGGCACACAATTGTGATCCTAAGGATTTAGAAATTAAAGTTATAGAATGGGTCCCTCCAAATGTATGGGACACTAATAGGCTGCTTAAATTACGGCAACGAGAAACATTCTGGATTAAAAAGTTGGATTGCCTTTACCCACAGGGGTTAAATATTGATTTAGACATACAGGCCTTTTTAACTTAAGGTGTTAATAGGGGTGAAGTCCATTTTATATTTTATTGTAATTTATCCTATATTTTATCATACATTTTTATGCTTTTAATTATGATATTTATTGTTATATTTAAATGAAATTATTTTTTTATATATTTATAGATGATCCATGTATTTTACATCAATAATAGTGGTTTTTAAGACGTTATAGGTAAGCATATATTTTTTTCTGATGAATATTTTTTGAATCATATTGGTATGCAAATGAGCTCATACAATGTAATATCTATGTAGGTAAACTTATGCAACTAATAATTTGTTATATCAATTATGGCATGTATACTTAGCTCTCTAATATAATTTTAGGAGGCAATGAAATAGTTAATTATCAAATACTGGTTGCCACCTCCTATAAAAGGCAGGAAGTCGGTGAATAGTAACACTCTTGAAAAAGTTCCAGCACGGAACGAAATGTACGTCGAGTGAAGGGGCAGTAATATTGCTCTTTACATAATTTGTTCAAATCCAGTGAAGCTGCCTTTTTGTTGTGTATTTCTTGTGATCGATTTACACTCAGCGGGCTGAGGATACCTTGTTATGCAGGGCTAATATGCCTTTGTATGGTCCAGTTTAAATATTTTTCTTCCCTGTGTCAAAGAGACTTAATACTCTATTGGGAGAAGGATTCTAATAACCTTCGTGAACCAACCAATAGCGGAGGGTTGAGTTACGGAAGTGACTACCGGATTGGTTAAATCCCAACACACCTACAGACAGCTGGGTCACTGACGCCGCACGCCACGCTAGTAAAGCAGGAGGAAAAGAGAACTCATCGGGTGATATTATACACCGCATGTTTTAATCTTTTAAATTGTGAGTGTGATTCTTATGTGTGTTTTATGTGAATTACTTAATAAATTGGCACAGACAGTCTGCACTTAGATGCGTTTTTGGGCGCTCTTTTTTTCTCTATTTTTCTTTTGAGTTATTCCTTTGTAAGACAATAATTTGAGTGACTACACAAGAACAATACAGTATACACTTGTTACCAAAGTTTCAGTAAGTCTGTGGAGAACTCCTTTAGATGTTACTGCTTCTTGTCCAAGGCTAGTTCTGAATACGTTTTTCTGTTGCATTTAATTATTTCAGTCTCCCTTTTTCTTGTCAAGACCACCGCCCCTGTGTTCATTTACGACTATCTAAAACATTTCTTGCAAGGCAAACCATGGTACCAAGAGAATGGGGGGGGGGGGGGGTCTTTAGACCACGTCATTCTTTAACACACACAGATCTTACAAAAAAAGAAAAGACAGTTCAGATTAACCCTGGCAATGCTGAGACATACCATCTCTGCTAGGTAGCTAATACAGGTATTACCAACTTCCCACAAGTGTATCATGACAGATGCCCCCAACCATTTGCGTGAGAGTAGGACTGATCAATCGCCTCGGTCAAATGAGACAGTAACAGTAATGCTACTAGAAGAGTTTTTGCTAAATTAAGTATACTGCAAAATGATCATAATAAAATATAAATGCACCCATACAATTTTGACTTTTATATCCCTTTAAGAGAAGCGAGACTTGGAATCAATACAGCATTGGGGGAGCTGAAATGTTATGCTTGAAATAGTGGTAAAGACAGCGAGGATGCAGAAGGGATCATGGTTTGATGTTCAAGCTTATATTTATGCTCAGTACTCTAGCGAACATTGCACGCTAACTCCTACGTGAAGTGACTTGATTCTAGCCTAAGCCAAACTCATAAGTGAAAGGCATTGCAAGGAGGGGCCGTGATCATGTGATCAGGGAGAAAGCCGGGATCTTATTCTCTTCCCTGTTTCCCGGAAATCCAAGATGGTGACATTTGTAAAGTTTTAATAATAATCGGCTAACTTCAAAGTGACACCTTCTTCGGGCTGTGTTTGCGCTGGATCCTGTGATTGGTACAGATACTAGGTAGGTATTACCTTACTGTCGCTGCTGCTGGGAGGTGTTAGTTTCTCTCTTAATCCCGTTCTTACCAGAGGGCCCAGGAATGCTTTTGCAACAGGCACTATAGTTGGTTTAAAGGTGTTGTACTCTTCACACACCCGTCCCAGTGTGCACAACCCCTGATTTAAGTGCTCTTTTGTACCAAATCGGTGTTCCCTGCTGCTTGTTTATTTTTGTGTGAACGAATTAGGTGGTTTTATCCACTGTCGGAGGCAGAACTGATGCAAATAGATCTATAAAGTAAACTACTAGTCGCTGACACTCAAAGTACATGTACATTGTTTTGAACATTTTTCGTAAATAATAGTAGCGTTAGAGGTGTAGCCAATAACGAAAGATGAACTATGTACATTTGTATGCAGAATAATATTTTTGGCGTGACCATAACGGTTTCATTCAGCCACAGTGTATGTATGACAGGTACTGACTGACTGAGGCGTTCCTACATTTGAATGGGATGTAGTAATAATTAGACCAATCAGACTTCAACGGAACTGTATAGCTAGGGTTGAAGCAGGACTTTCTGTGTATATATTCTCTAATTTTAATACTAGTCCATTGGCAACCAACTGTTTACATTAGTTCTGGCAAAACTAACTCTTGCGTGAATGTGTTTTTAAAATAACGATTTATATATGTAAAATATGTTCCGATATCTGAACCGAGAGATTTTATGGATACATTTGTAGCATAAATGCACCGAGACCTGTAACACATTTAGCAATATATATTTACTATATTTAGAGGGTCGTAAATAATTGTCATTTTGATTAATCCACTTTAACAAAACATAAATTGTGATTTGGAATTGAATGCACAAACACGATAAAGAAATTCGCTAGAGTCAGCTCTACAGAAAGCAAGAGATACAATACTAATAATGGACTCTACGTCTACTGTTATTGTAGTGTTTCTCCTGCCTATAAAGTGGATATAGTTGCTATTGCTAAACATGCTGACAATCAGTGCGTGGGAGAGGAGGGGCCTGGGTCATGTGATCAGGGAGAAGCCGGGGTCCCTTGATTTCCGGAAATCCAAGATGGTGACTTGTGTGAAGTTTTAATGCTAATCTGGAAACTTCAGTGTGATATATTTAACAGACCGCGTTTGCGCGATTTGGCTCGCTGACTGGCACAGACACTAGGTAGGTGCTGTCTGCAGACTTGAGTTTCTCTCAACCCCTTGCTAGCCTGTCATGTATTGAAGTAGGCCATTTTTGCAGCAAAAAAGGGTTAACTGGAAATATGTCTCCATAGAAATCCGTACTGTACGAAGAAATCTCGGGGTGCACAATTCCCCACTTTTACTTTATTTTATCATCCGTATTATGTGAAATGAATGTAGTTAACTCATCTAAGACAAATTTTTACCAGTGATTCATTAACCATAAAGAAATGAAATTCCCATTAAATACAAACAATTAAAATTGTATTATCTTTACTGAACCACTAGAGCAGCTATTAAATCTATAACTGTTGAAACTGTTTATTTATACAAGTTGCATACAAATATACAATGGTCCACTCATTGTTTTTTATTGGCTATTAATTAAAAACAATAAGCACACTGAAGTAATGCATAAGGTTTCATGAATAGTTTTTATTAAAACTTTAAAGCTCTTATCTTTAAAATTTATCATAATTTTTTTGCGTACATACAAACTTATTTACTTTTACTGAAATCTATCTATATGCCATTTAGGATGAGATTTAGGCCTTACAAGTAAAGGTGCTCACAAAGCTACACAATTTGGGTTATTGCAGCACCCTGGTAGAACTGTTTTATGTGGCAACCATCCAGCTCTGGTCATAGTCTGGTATGCTCAGGAATGTGTGTGTTTATACAGTGTGTATATATATATATATATATATATATATATATATAGTGCTCAAGATGGGTAAAAGCTCCTAAGTCACCTAGATATGCACTCATGGACAGCAGCTAGGTTTGCTCAAAGTATAGTAAGAGAAACGTGTAAATTGGAACATTTTATTTCTATTGGAGCTCCCTGGTAACACTTACCAGTGAAAGCCCCTCCCCCAAGGGTGTTGTCAGTTCTGTCCACATATAAAGGTAACCCTGAGACACCACCCCTTCTTCTTCTTCCTATTTCAGTCCATCCACATTGGTGGATAGAGCTGGGCAATTCTAAAGATGTCTGTATTTGGCAGTAATTTTATGGCACCAGGGTGTTTTGCCATTTATTCTTTTATCTACATTTATGCACCTAATATCTCTTTGGGTCCAGCAGTAAGTTTCTTAGTCCGGAGTTGCTGTGTGGGTGCCGCCATGTACTGTGATGTTTCATCTGAGGGCTGCTCTGAGTGAGCTCTTATCTGAATCACATAAGTTTTTTTTTTTTAATTTTGACTTTCATGTCCCTTTTAATATTTCAAGGGATCTACATACTAATGTTTAAAATGTGGAAATATTCTTAAATATGTTTTAGGGCTGCAACTAACGATTTTCATAATCAATTGTCCAATTTATTTTTTCGATTAATTGACTAATTGGATTAAAAAAAAACCCTCATATATTAAAAATTCCACATACTGAGTGTTATAAATATAAACTTCAGACTAAAACTTTACATTAACACAACAGTTTGTTCAATTTTTAAACAGGCAGAACACAATTTTATAATCAAGCAAAAAAGGAAAAAACACATGAACTGTTTCAAAAGAGGTAGAACTAGAAAGAGGTAGATTATCACTGTTTATAACATTCTGTTATTCACTCTCTCAAACTTTTCATTGAAATGCAAAAATGACATGACCACATGCTTCTGGCTGAGGCTGGCTCACTTTTTGAAAGCTATTTTGCCTGCAGCAGAGAAGAGACAATCAGATGGTGTTGAGGTGCCTGAGATGCATAAGTAGGGTTTTGCCAATTGGGGGGGATATTTATCTTATAACTCTCCTCCACCATTGCAAGGGGCCTCTTAACAAAGTAAGCCTGGACTTCATTCTAACATAGAAATATAATATCTATATGCAATGGTAAATAACCAACTATAAAGGTTATGTAAAAAATTTCTAGTCCTCGCTTAAAATAACAAGTATGTACTTATAGAAGTTGATTCTGGTACATGTGACAATTAAAAAAAAAAAAAAAAACCCACAAAAAAACAAACAAACAAGAAAAGTCAAAAGCGCTAAGGGCTATATATCAATAACAGGACAAAGCCTTACACATTTATCTATGCAGTACATATAATCAGCAATAGCAAGCGATCAGCTAATAATTGTGCAAACAGATAATATTGCACATCAATTCAAATAACAAATCCCATCAATTTAGGGCTAGGTGTAAATAACAAGCTCGGCTCTAGATCATGCAAAGTATATTCCCAACTCACCTGATTTAATATAAACAATCCAAATGATGACTCCTATTTTATTTCTGGGTTGCACATAAGCCAGGAGCAGTTGTAAACTTATACTGTTCTGAAAAAGTGAAAAGTAAACCTCTGTAGATGTCATTTAGGCCAGTGATTTGCAACCTTTTTTTTTGCTGTGGCACACTTTTTTTACATTAAAAAAATCCTGTGGCACACCACCATCCCAAAATTTTACAAAATCACACATTGTAGCCTAATACAGGATATATATACTGTGTGTGTGTGTGTGTATATATATATATATATATATATATATATATATATATATATATATATATATATACACACACTGTACTGTGCTGTCATGCCATGCTTTCTACAAACTATACATGACATATTGACATTCATTCACAAACAATCATAATGATTGTCTGTGAATGAATGTCAATGTCATGGTTGTAAATGATGCCTGATGAGCCTGTCACATACCTACCAATATTTCAAAATTTGAAAGAGGGACACCCCCGCAATGTTGTCAGTCTGCCGCGGCACACCTGAGGATCTCTCACGGCACCCTGGTTGAAAAACACCGATTTAGGCTAACGGCATAACAATAAAACACAATACCATGTGCAGGAGCTCATTGCAGTGAAGCAGTTGGTGCTGTGACCAACTAATTGCAAACCAACTAATCGTTTATGAGATTAGATGTTCCAGCTCTAATATGTTTATCTTGCCTCCTTTGCTGTGGTCTGATAGTCAGATATGAATAAGCATCTTCATTGATCCAACCTATAAATGTAGCATGTAACGGGGTCAGATAGCTGCAGCATTCTTAAAGGGACATTCAATTTATATCTGTTTCTTTGCTGTTTCTTTCCTTTGTATTGTTAAAGTGGACTTGTATGCAGTGAAGACAGAATTGTAAGTTTCTAAAAACCTTATCAGAAACTGTTGCAATTCCTAGTGTCCATCAGCTGTTTGGAGTGCCCATTCAGATGTTTTTATTTTTTTTATTTATGTTTTCAACATGTAAATGCTGTCAAGTTGGCTGTAATATGCTAATGTGGCAACAAATGCATGGGAACATACTTGCTTAAAGGGACAGTAAAGCCCTTGCAATTACAAGTCATTTTGTTGTTATAGAACAACATCAGCCTGAGCCAAGTCTTAAATGTTTTTAAAATACATTAACATACTTTTTACGGCAAATATTTATCAATAGCCAAACTCCACCTACCATTTGCCTTATTTGGAGTAGCCAATCTGTGCTTTAGTTGTCAGACTGAAAGTCTAGCCCTGGCTATAATGTTATTATGGAGTACATTGTTTAGCCAGTTAGGTAAAATATATAGCAGAGTTAGCCTTGAGAAGCCTGGGGGGGGGGGGGTGCAGTTTAATTTCTGGGATTTAGAAATTACTCAATTACATTTAAAAGGGGGAAAATAATGAAACTATATTGCAACATTGTTTTATCATACAATACTAAACATGTTATATACAGATCGGAAGGTGTTTTTACTGTCTCTTTTAAACATTCAGTTTGTTCTAAGTTGTCTTGCTCCGTACATGCTGCAGTCATTGACTGTATTATCATTACGTGTTGTCACAGATACATATGCTCTTCACTTGAAATTACTAAAATGGGAAAGTCAGACTTATTAATCTTTGCATAAATAAAAAGAGAGAAGCGCTCAACCTGGGAACGAACAATAGCATAATAGCTTGTTCTATGGCTAGTTACCACCCAAGAAGCAGCCTCTTTTTGCTCAATATGTGCCTTTCACAGAGAAGACCTTTCCTGTAGTATATAAGTCTGATCCTGACTTCACAGTATAGTCCTGCACCGAAATACCAGGCAATCCCTCTCTGAACAACAGAAACGGCAAAACCCCAGACGTACGTTTCAGCCTAGTGTGGGCCTCGTCAGTGAGGTTCAGCCATATCCCTCTAGGCACAATAAGCAATGGGTCCACGTCTGGGTTCCCGCGTCACACTTAGGGAGACTTCCCTAAGAGTCATAATTTGCATAAATAAAGAGAAGCTTAAATCGCTATAGAACTAGCTGATGAGCTGTTGTTTGTTCCTGGTAGAGCGCTTCTCTCTTCGTATGAAATTAATATGACCCTGGGGAAGTGTGCTTAGAGGAATGTGGCTGCACCTCACTGACGAGGCCGAAATGATCATCTGTGGTTGTCATGTTCCTTGTTCGGAGAATTGCCTGTTATTTCGGGGCTGGACTGACCTTACTTGGCAGGATCAGACTAATATGCTTCAGGAAAGTTTTTTTCCTCTGTGAAAAGCACACTGGTTAAAAAAAGAGGCTGCTTCCGGGTGGTAAATTGCCATAGAATCAGCTGATGAGCTGTTGTTTGTTCCTGGTAGAGCGCTTCTCTCTTTGTATGCTTATTAATCTCTTTGTGTGAGAGCTTTGTTTGGCATAATTAAAGACACAGTCCACTCCCAATTTTTTGTTTTTTAAAAAGATAGATAATACCGTTTTTTTTATTATCCGTTCCCCAGTTTTGCACAGCCAACATTGTTATTTTAGTATACTTTTAACCTCTATGATTACCTTGTAGCCTTTTTTTGACAGCCCCCTGATCACATGGCTATTATCTATTGACTTGCATTTTAGCCAATTAGTGCTGTCATGCAAAACTCCACGGGAGAGAGCACATCATAATCTATATGGCTCACATGAATTGGCAGTCTCTTGGTGTGAAAAGCTAATTAAGCATGTAATAAGAGGCAGTCTGTAGTGGCTTAAAACAGGCAGTCCTATAACAATGTTGGCTGTGCAAAGCTTGGGAATGGGTATTAAAGGCGTAGGCGTTTTATCTTTTTAACAATAACAATTTTGGTATTTACTGTCCCTTTTAGACATTCAGCATACTTCATAGGTAGCATTTTTATGTAGTGTTTTGAGTTTCAGGACCAGTTTTAGTATATCCAGAGAGAAAATTATAAATGTATTACTTTCTATTATTCTCTCCTTTTGTCCCCAATGATCCATTTTACCTGATAAAGTGTGCTAAATTGTAGGCTCTCTTAACAAGTGCTGTGTTTAAAATGCTGGTACACGGTGCATATTTAAATACACTCTTGAAACAGCTCTAGCTTTTATTAGAAGTAGTTTTGCAAATACATTTATATTACAAAAATGCTTCTATTCAAAACTGAAATGTATCCACATGGATTCCAATTTTGGCTGGACTATCTGAATTTCAAATAAGCAGCAGATTTGTTTCTGACCTTTTTATTTTTTTCTCCCATTTTCCGTCCCCTGTATCATGTGACAGACACCAGCCAATTACAGACTAGTATACGTATACCCTGTGAGCTTGTGCACATGCTCAGTAGGATCTTGTTCTCCAGAAAGTGTGATTATAAAAAGACTGCAAAATTCAATAATGGAAGTAAATTGGAAAGTGTCTTAAAACTACATGCTCTATCTGGATCATAAATGTTTATTTTGTTTAGTGTCCCTTTAAAGTATTAAGATACTTAGTTTATATAGATAAGATAAGGATGTCTTCCTCAGCACTTTTTTGCAAGATCAGCCCATTTAAATGGGTGGTGGCTTCAATGAGCTAAATGTAAAATGTGTGTGTTCAAATGTTGCTGGTTTCTAGATTGTGCACAACGTTTTTTGAGTTCTACTTTAACCCCTTAATGTCAAATGTTTAACATCTTAAAGTTCTTATGTAAACATTTGCACGAAAATGAAATCCATGGAATTGACGATTCGCCCACGTGATTTCAAGGCCGGGATCAGCTAATGGAGACTGCCTATGCCCCCAGTCGATTTTTATTTTTTTATTTTTCCCCTGAAAGGAGGCGGCTGCAGGATGCCGTCCTAACGTTGTTAAAGCTGTGCCCAGTGCTGTAAGGACGGCATGGAACGTCCTAACAGCGTCAAACGGTTAAAGTCCGTATGCTCCTCAGATTGCATTTGCTGTAACAAAAGTATACTTGAAGCACAGGTGTATTGCAGAAATGCTTCATATTGAATTGCAGATGCACTGCTTTGTGTTTCAAGTTTTACAAATGTCATTTTAAGGTTAGATATTCAGGTATACCGCAGCCTGACTTGTGCATGTCATTAGAGGGTTAGGATTTTGAGAGAAAAAAATAAGAGCTCAACATACTACTCTGGAGAGGCTTTTCCTGCGGCCCTCCCCTATATAACTCCTAAACAGCATATCTGTGCAAAGTTCTTGCTTTCTTTTTTCCCTCCTTAAAGTGAATGTAAACTTTCATCAACTAGTGCCCGGTTTCTAAAAATACTATTAAAAACAGGGGCACTTTGACTAAACTGGCTTCCTCCAATCACGGCTTCCCCCCCCCAGAGCGTCCATCTCGTGAGGCCCTGCCGTGATTGGATGAAGCCGGTTTAGTCATTGGTAACGTATTTATAGAGGACCTGCAGGTGGGGGATTCCGATCCGCCTTTGAAGAAGTAAAATGTAAGTATTTGTAAAATATGGTGCAATGTAAACTTTCATCAATGAAAGTGTCCCTGTTTTTAATAGTATATTTAAAAACCGGACACTAATTGATTAAAGTTTACAGTCACTTTAAATCCACACTTTCTTACTTATAGTGTATTTCAACCCTGTTCTAAGGGCCCCAGAAGATGGAATAATATTATGCTGGGGCCTCGTAATAGGGCCATTATAAAAATATTGGTTTTCCATTACTGCCGTAAATAGTTGTGTATAGTGAAAATGTTTATGTATTGTTCGTTTTGTCCTGTTTCTTAAGAAACCTGATACAAGCAGCTGTGATGGAGAACTCTTTAAAGGGCCACTAAACCCAAAATCTTTCTTTCATGATTCAGATAGAGAATAGAAATTTAAACAACATTACAATTTACTTTCATTATTTATTTTGCTTCATTTTTTCAATTTTTTTAGTTGAAGAAAAAGCAATGCACATGGTGAGCCAATCACACGAGGCCTCTATGTGCAGCAACCAATCAGCAGTTAGTGAGCATATCTAGATATGCTTTTCATCAAAGAATGTCAAGAGAATAAAACAAATTAGATAATATAAGTAAATTAGAAAGATGTTTAAAATTGCATTATCTTTCTAAATCATAAAAGAAAAAATGTGGGTGGCATGTCCCTTTAAGTGTACATGATGAGATCTACAATGTATGAAAATGTTGTCCCTTCTACTTCACTATATTTGACATTATATATTATTGAGAGAAACATATGAACTGCAGTGTGTGTCATCCTCTACCTTCAGACACTTTAATCACTTTACTGGTTAAAGTTGAAGGAGCAACTAGGAAAAATCTTAAATGTAATTAATCATACTTTAATATATGCGTGGTATATATTGGCAATTAAGCACTGCATACAGAGATCTATATAGAAATTGTTTTTATAAGTATTTAAAACTTTTTGCTAGCTCTCTTTGTCTTGTTTTTCTTTTTCAGGACAGTTCAGGAACATACGCCTTGAAAAGCCTCAAGTATTTTTGATCCTTTTTTTTTTTTTTTTTTTTCTGTGACCAGTTACAGACAGAAGTAAATGTGCTCATACACTGGGGCAGGCAATTACTGTACGGACTTGACAAATTTTATTAAATCTAGGAGCTAGAATTTTTAGAGCATCAATATAAGGACATTATAGATTGTGTGTATAATAATCAAACCTACACACAGCCTTGTTTGTTATGCTATGCGTTGATAGATCATGAAGATTTCTTTGCTAATAAACATTGATGTTTTGTGCCAGCTTAGTCTTATTACAGTTTCTGCAGCTGTCTCTTATTCAGTAACCATAAAAATGCAAGTCAAACACTTGCTCATCTCATCAAGAATGTGGTCTAATTAAGCATTGCCACGCTGGCAGCAATATCTTATTTATTTTCAAGACAAAGCAAGAGGTGTTTCTAGTGCAGAGAGTAATAAATAGCTCTAAGAGCACCTAGAAATGAAGTGTAAAATCTGCAAACGAGTGAAAACAAAAAAATGTTTGGCAGCATGCTCAAGTAGGGATAGACAATACCACATACACACTCTGGGGAAATCATGCCAAATTGATACCATACTGCCTGGCACATGGTACATGATGAGTGTGTGTGTGTGTGTGTATATATATATATATATATATATATATATATATATATATATATATATATATATACACAATCTCCTAAAAAGTGTCAAACCTTGCAATAACACAAAAATGTTAATGTATATATATTGATACTGTGAAACAGTCATATACTACACGGAAAGGAGCATAAAAAAAGAGTGTTTAATTTGGAATAACACAAGGAGGTCATAAATAACAAACCAATGGATCATCTCACAATTCCTATCATAGTGCACTATGAATATATCTCACCAGCTGGAAAATTATATAAACTCAATAACCAATTCACTCAACACAAATAATTGTGAATACAAACTAAAAATAATTCCTAAATAAAGTAAAGCCTGTTCAAGTTCACAGGTCAATCCTGAAAGTTCCAATTCAATGGTGTAGGAGAAAAATCCAATAAGTTCCTTATATCATGTATGATGGACTGAGTGAAATAGGCCTCGGTTGAATCAAGATGGCTCAGTAGCAAATTATAATCTCAGATACAACTTGATATCGCTATCAACCTGCAGTATGGTTACTGTTATTTCAACATGCTTGAACTCTGTTCATGTCAGCAAATTCCGCTGTATCTGTATTAGCCAGTCCTTAGCAATCGACAGCAGAAACTGTGTATAGTAGCGTATTCCGCCGTAGCGGTAGATTCTTGCGATTACTAGAGAGTCCCACTGTCGCGGTGCCGCACCTCCTAGGTCCCTTCTGTCGGTATTACGATACAGGTAATAGAAATCCTAGGGTGCTCTGCTTCCTGAACCAGTTATCTGCGGTTGCTTTTTCGGCCTCCAGGTCACTCCAGTCATCAGTTACTGTGCTGTAAACACTTTGCCTCTCTGTGTCCAAACAACACTCCTGCCAGCTACGCGTGTTTCACCCCTAAGGCTATGGGGCTTCTTCCGGCTCCAAATTCTAATTTTGTACGTTCCCTTTAAAGAAAAGTTACGGAGGAAAACTCCTCCCTTCCTTGAAGCCTTTTGAATTGACACTTTACTTGGGGTAAAATAGTAACATTGTTTAACAAAGATAATATTCATTTCTTTCTTTGATACATATCTTTGATACTAAACATAGAAATATAAATAACGGAATTGTAAATGAAAGAATACCGATTTGATAAAAATAAAGTATGCTCCTTTTCGATGTAGTATAACATAACTTACGAATATATATTTGCTTAGATTAGATTTATCTCAAATATATTAGTAACCACCAGGGTTTAATTAATATTTAAAGCAACAAACAGCTGCTATAATGACGGATTTGGAAACAATATAAAAAGAAAACAAGAGAGAGATAAAAAACAAACTGATACCAGCAGTGTAGCACAACACTTTTTCCATTTTCAAAACAGCAACGAGCATGAATTAAAATTTAGAGGTCTACAAAAAATTGACCTCAGAGATAGAGGTGGAAATCTGGACAAAATATTATTTCAGAACGAGTGTAAATGGATTTTTAATTTGAAAGCTCTTGTCCCTTTAGGTATGAATGAGGAGATTAACTATGCATGCTTTTTGGGTGAATGAATAAAAATCTATGAGTTCTTTATCTCTATCTGCTGTTCTCAAACAAAGGTGAAAGGTTTAAATTGTGGAAGTTAAGGGTTAATCCATGTCAGAATCCCCAAACATAGAGAGTCTCAATACACTCCCTTAATAAAAGGCCCTTGCATAAATAGGCTTTATTATGTCAAATAGGTTGTATAAATTATTATGTATCCAAATCCGTCATTATAGCAGCTGTTTGTTGCTTTAAATATAATTACACCCTGGTGGGTACTAATATCTCTGAGATAAATCTAATCTAAGCAAATATCTATTTGTAAGTTATATTATGTTATACTACATCGAAAAGGAGCATACTTTATTTTTTTCAGATCGGTATTCTTTCATTTACAATTCTGTTATTTATATTTCTATGTTTAGTATCAAAGATATGTATCAAAGAAAGAAATGAATATTATCTTTGTTAAACAATGTTACTATTTTACCCCAAGTAAAGTATCAATTCAAAAGGCTTCAAGGAAGGGAGGAGTTTTCCTCTAACTTTTCTTTAAAGGGAATCTACAAACACCTGTTATTCACTGATTAGAATTTGGAGCCGGAAGAATCCCCATAGCCTTAGGGGTGAAACGCACGTAGCTGGCAGGAGTGTTGTTTGGATACAGAGAGGCAAAGTGTTTACAGCACAGTAACTGATGACTGGAGTGACCTGGAGGCTGAAAAAGAAACCGTAGATAACTGGTTCACGAAGCAGTATAACAGCCAAAGAGAGGAGCACCCTAGGATTTCTATTACCTGTATCGTAATACCGACAGAAGGGACCTAGGAGGTGCGGCACAGCGACAGTGGGACTCTCTAGTAATCGCAAGTATCTACCGCTACGGCGGAACACGCTACTATACACAGTCTCTGCTGTTGATTGCTAAGGACTGGCTAATACCGCTACGGCGGATTTTGCTGACATGAACAGAGTTCAAGCATGTTGAAATAACAGTATACATACTGTTGTATCTGAGATTATAATTTGCTACTGAGCCATCTTGATTCTACCGAGGCCTATTTCACTCAGTCTATCATACATGATATAAGGAACTTATTGGATTTTTCTCCTACATAATTGAATTGGAACTTTCAGGATTGACCTGTGAACTTGAACAGGCTTTACTTTTATTTAGGAATTATTTTTAGTTTGTATTCACAATTATTTGTGTTGAGTGAATTGGTTATTGAATTTATATAATTTTCCAGCTGGTGAGATATATTCATAGTGCACTATGATAGGAATTGTGAGATGATCCATTGGTTTGTTATTTATGACCTCCTTGTGTTATTCCAAATTAAACACTCTTTTTTTTTTATGCTCCTTTCCGTGTAGTATATGACTGTTTCACAGTATCAAAATATCTATCTATCTATCTATCTATCTATCTATCTATCTTTTTGTATTTTTCTTGCAGAATATAGTTTAATTTTACTTCTTTCCCCTTGCACCAGTGGCCTGATAGGTACTTATATATTCAGATCACTGTCACCACCCCTTTTGTTGGTAACACTGGAAGTGCTGACAACACCCCTTTAATTTATATATATATATATATATATATATATATATATATATATATATATATATATATATATATATATATATATATATATATATAAAAAAAAAATTTCCAGCCTCCCTTACATGCTTTGACAACATTTATACGTAGATGTAGGATCCCCTTCAGGGCTTGAGCACACTTGCACGGAGAGAAGCCCTACACACAGACTCCATTGCCTGTGCATACATCCTAGCCCAAACAACTCATCTACCCATATGGAGAAATGAAACATACAGGGGCACATCACCTCAAGGACACAAAGAACAAACCCATTCATCAGGTCAGCAGTGATCCACACTGGCCCACACATATAGGGATAAACACTGCACATCCACTGCATTAAACTTGACACTGGCATTACAACGCAGGGCTATGTAGCCGGATGGACACACATGTGCCAAATTGGGGTTATTTACAGAGAACGTATTACCGCTATTTATACCACAAGCATATTAGTGATTGTAAAGCTTAATGAATAAGTGCCCGGTATCTAAAAATGATCTTAAAACACTTTCATTAAAGGGACATTATACTCTTATTTTTTTCTTTGCATAAATGTATTGTAGATCTATTTACATAGCCCATAAAGTTTTTTTTTTTTTTTTTAAATAAACGTATAGTTGTGCTTATTTTTAAATAACATTGCTCTGATTTTCAGACTCCTAACCAAGCCCCAAAGTTTTATGTGAATACCGTCAGCTACCTTCTCCAGCTTGCTCCTGTTTGTGTAAAGGGTCTTTTCATATGCAAAAGAAGGGGGAGGGTGGGAGTGTCTTATTTGCCACTTGCAGTGGGCTTTCCAGCTACCTTTTCAAGTTTTATGCTGGATTTTTATATCCGTATCTGTGCATCTTATTCTTTATAGTAGTGTCTATTACATGCAGTTATATGAAAATGAGTGTATACTGTCCCTTTAATCTTAACTAAGATCCTCCACCCACAGCTCCTGCTTTCTTTTAGCAGATCGATGACGAATCTGGCTTCCTCCAATCGTTGGGTGCCCCCTTTGGTGTCCAGCTCATAAGGCACGCAACGATTGGAGGAAACCGGATCGTCATCAATATGCTAATAAAAGCAGTAACTGCGGGCGGAGGATCGCCGTTATGTTCACCATAACGCAAAGGTAATTATTTTCAAAAATAAGCGTCTCTGTAAAGTTTAATGACTGAAAGTGCCCCTGTTTTAAAGATTATTTTTTAGATACCGGCCACTTATTCATTAAACTTTACAATCAACTTAAAGGGACAGTCTAGTCAAAAATAAACTTTCATGATTCAGATAGGGCATGTAATTTTAAACAACTTTCCAATTTACTTTTACCATTCATTTTGCTTTTCTCTTGGTATTCTTAGTTGAATGCAAAACCTAGGTAGGCTCATATGCTAATTTCTTAGCTCTTGAAGGCCACCTTTTTATCTCCCTGCATTTTGACAGTATTTTATAACTACAGGGCATTCATTTGTGTGCCATATAGATAATATTGTGCTCACACACGTGGAGTTACCTCTGAGTCAGCACTGATTGGCTAAAATGCAAGTCTGTCAAAATAACTGAAATAAGGGGGGCAGTCTGCAGAGGCTTAGAAGGTAATCACAGAGGTAAAAATTATATTAATATCACAGTGTTGGTTATGCAAAACTGGGGAATGGGTAATAAAGGGATTATCTATCTTTTAAACTAAGCAAATTCTGGTGTAGACTGTCCCTTTTAAAGGATTATAACATTTTGAAAAAAATGACATATAATATCATAATACAAATATAATTTATTTTCTCAGATTATGTAATATTAGAAAGCCCCATAAAATTGTTGTAACTTCTGAAATACATATTGGTCAATCGCAGCACAGTAAATTTACATAGTAATAAGCCCCAAGGCAGAACATGCTGTGATCTGAGATGTCATAGCAGAAAATGCAGCAGGTCTGCAGAAAGTACAGGACACATGCATAAACCTTCATGGGAATTAATTTTGCAGTGCGGAGCTACATCAGGCTTTTCTCTTCAAACAGTGCTGTGCTCTGGCACTGTGTAAATTTTCCTTAACAGAGTGCAGCCAGAGCTGTTTGAAAAGTAAAGTCAAATATGGAGTAGCAGCTATTGATATTTCAACCCCGCATCCTAGCCTTTCCCCGTCTGCAAAGCTGTGATTCCTGAGTGTAAGACATTCTTATGAGCAATACACCTTTTTTTATTACTACATTTTTACCTTATAATTAGTGTGATGTTAGACCAAGAGCAATGGAAACACATTTATTCAAATGATATTCTAAAAACTTTTTTCTGCAGCTAATCTGCAATGCAATTTTCAGTTGCTGCAAAATATTATTTAATTTTTTTTTTAAAACTTGCTTTATTCTCCAAATAATCATCAAAGTGCAATGAAGCTGGCGCCTTAGTGTAAACAGCCTCATTTAACTTTTTATTTCAAAGTGAACTGCAGAAAAAAAATGTTCTGCCTCTGGGGTAATAAGCTCCGAGTTCCTTGACACTGTATATGTTGATTCAGGAATGAAAAGTATTTTATATTTTAATGAAATTATTGTTTAATCCACAAGAGTTACTTACCTTAGAGTTAAAAGAAACTTTTTTTAGAGAATGCTTGTTAGTCTAGCGGGGGGTACACTATACACCCCTATTAAAATGTCAGGTTTCTGTGATGTAAAAAAATGAGAGAAAGATAAATCATTTCAGAACTTTTCCCACCTTTAATGTGACCTATAAACTGTACAACTGAATTGAAAAACAAACTGAAATCTTTTAGGTAAAGGGAAATAAAAAACTAAAATAATATGGTTGCATAAGTGTGAACACCCTTAAACTAATACTTTATTGAAGCACTTTTTGATTTTATTACAGCACTCAGTCTTTTTGGGTATGAGTTTTTCAGCATGGCACATCTTGACTTGGCAAGATTTGCCCACTCTTCTTTGCAAAAACACTCTAAATCTGTCAGAATGCGAGGGCATCTCCTGTACACAGCCCTCTTCAGATCACCCCACAGATTTTGAATTGGTTTCAGGTCTGGGCTCTGGCTGGGCCATCCCAAAACTTTAATCTTCTTCTGGTGAAGCCATTCCTTTGTTGATTTGGATGTATGCTTTGGGTCGTTGTCATGCTGAAAGATGAAGTTCCTCTTCATGTTCAGCTTTCTAGCAGAAGCCTGAAGGTTTTGTGCCAATATTGTCTGGTATTTGGAACTGTTCATTATTCCCTCTACCTTGACTAAGGCCCCAGTTCCAGCTGAAGAAAAACAGCCCTAAAGCATGATGCTGATACCACCATGCTTCACTGTGGGTATGGTGTTCTTTTGGTTTCATTAGACCAGAACACCTTTTGCAACATGCTTTTGGGAAACGTCAGATGTGTTTTTGCAAAATTTAGCCGGGCTTGGATATTTTTTTTTGTTTGTAAGAAAAGGCTTCCATCTTGCCACTCTACCCCATAGCCCAGACAAATGAAGAATACGGGCGATTGTTGTCACATGTACCACACAGCCAGTACTTGGCAGATATTCTTGCAGCTCCTTTAATGTTGCTGTAGGCCTCTAGGCAGCCTCCCAGACCAGTTTTCTTCTAGTCTTTTCATCAATTTTGAAGGGACATCCAGTTCTTGGTAATGTCACTGTTGCACCATATTTTCTTCACTTGATGATGACTGTCTTCACTGTGTTCCATGGTATATCTAATGCCTTGGAAATTCTTTTGTACCCTTCTCCTGACTGATACCTTTTAACAATGAGATCCCTCTGATGCTTTAGATGCTCTCTGCGGACCATGGCTTTTGCTGTAGGATGCGACTAACAAAAAAAGAAAATACCTACTAGAACAGCTGAACTTTATTTGGGGTTAATCAGAGGCACTTTAATTGATGACAGGTGTGTACTGATTCCTATTTAACATGATTTTGAATGTGATTGCTTAATTCTGAACACAGCTACATCTAAAAGATTTCAGTTTGTTTTTTGAGTTGTACAGTTTATAGGTCATATTAAAGGTGGAAAAGGTTTTGAAATGATTTATCTTTGTCATTTTATTACATCACAGAAACCTGACATTTTAACAGGGGTGTGTAGAATTTTTATAGTGTATGTGTGTGTATGTATATATATATATGTGTATGTATGTATATATATATGTGTATGTATGTGTGTGTATATATGTATATGTGTGTATATATATATATATATATATATATATATATATATATATATATATATATATATATATATATAATCTCTCTCATTGTGTAAACCATTTACAAATCTAAACAAGTCAGAAGACTTGCTTTAAGCCTAGAAACTCTCTGACTACACTGTTTCCAATGCAGCAAAGGAATCTGGGTAAGATATGCAAATGAGGTTCACAATGACTCGCCTCTTTACTTTTAGCCTGCTTTTTAAGACAGACTTCCCTTTATGCCATAGCACTGCTGCATTACACAGCTTTTATGCTTAGCTAGGGTTAGTACAGTGACTCAGACCAATCCCAGAACAGCTGTTTCGTGGTTTTGCCACTCATCAGCTGGGAGTCGGTTGAGTCACTGCTTGGTAAAGTTCATTTCTGGGGGAAATTCAACAACAATTAAAATTATGGGGAGGCAAAAAAGTGAGTTTAAAATCCTCCACTAAATACAAAATATAGAGAAAATAACACATATATATATAGATATAGATATAGATATAGAGATAGTGTATGTATATACACCCCCCCCTCCCACACACACACACACACATATATATATATAAATATAATCTGGGACTAGCGGACAACTGGAAATGTCAAACCCTGTGAAAAAGTGGATAGCCTAGAGTTTTGATAGCAGAGCTCACAACTTCCCATGTGTCTAATTCTCAGCCTGGGTTTAGAAAGAGTATTGGCTTTGTGCTTTCCCATTGCTAAGTGGCAGGGCACTTTACTGGGCTGCATGTCCCATTTTCTAGGTGCCATGAAGTGCTGGTACTGTGGATTTTTTAAGTCCTGATATAGCATGTTGCATTAAGAGAGTACTGGTCTGTGGTGTACAATGTCTTAGGGGCAGTGAAGAAAAAGTGTGTGGTTGTTTTTTTTTTTTTTTTTTTTGTTTAAACAAATTTTTATTGACTTTTTGGGAAATACAAGGACATAGAATGAACAACAAAAAAACCAGTAAATGCTTTTCAGTTACATTAAGATATTATAACATCTTATTGACCATTTCTTTCCCTTTTTTGAAGGAAAACAAAAATAAAATTAAAAATAAATGCTTTGGGTGAGAGGGAGAGAGGTGGACTGAGGAAGGGTATGGAAAGGGTTAGGGCAAATAATAGGGATTAGTAAAAAGGTATATAACGAGAGAAGGGATATATAGGGGGCGGGAGGGAGAAAGGAGGTTTGAGGAAGGATATGAAGAGGGTTAGGGTGGGCGGTGATAGGGATCAGTAGGATGATATACAGCAAAAATAAAGGTATACAAGGGTACGTTATGTCATGGTGAAATACAATACAATATAATTCCCTTGCACTTGTCTTTTTTAGATGTAACATAGATAAATAATTAGACAACATAAATCAGCGGATGTTTTCCAGCTACATTGAGTCTCTGTCGTATCTTAAAGCAAGAGGGATGGGAGAAGTCAGAGGGGAAATATGAGAGGGGTTCAGGCAGGTAACGGTAGGGGATAGGGGGAAGTAGACAAATATAAAGATGTGTAAAGATATATTATAGAGTAATATAGTATACTGTAATGTGATTCCATGTAGTTCCTTTGCAGTTAATCCTTACATAGAGAAAAACACACACTTCGAATGATTATAGAGCCTATTGTGTTTAGCAGTAAAAAAGGGTCGCCTTTGTAGAGTCATAGTGTTCTTTGTTCCCATAAGAAAATTACATCTAGTATAAAATCTCTCTTTCCTACAAAACAATGTCTCTTTTTCTAGAGCTAGTATGTGTGTGACTTCTGTCACCCAATGGTCATAAGTAGGGGGATGAGCCTGTTTCCAATACCGAGGGACAACACGTCTGGCACATGTTAACATCAGCTGAAGGAGTTTCCTCCGGTAGACACATTCCAATTTAGGGATTTGGTTTAGTAAGATCATGGTTGCCGAAAGGGATATCTGTGTATTCAATATAAGATTGATGCAACACTCGATTTGAGCCCAATAAGTGGACATTTTGTTACAGGACCACCATATGTGGGAAAGTGTGCCCACTTCCCCGCATCGCCTCCAGCAGCTCGAGTTAGCTCCTGGATATATTTCATTCAATTTTTGAGGTGTGAGATACCAGCGTGAGATAATCTTATAGTTAAGTTCGGTTAGGATGAGTGAGGAGGAAGAGGAGTGGACTGTGTTAAAACATTGTAGCCAGGTATCTTTTGGGAGCTGAACTCGAAGCTCAGTTTCCCATTTGGTGGTATATGAGGGTAGTTTGACTGTGTGTATAGCTCTTAAGAGTTTGTGTGAGAGAGAGATGGGATTTGTGAATGTCTTTTGTATTGCATAGCTTCTCAAATGGGGTAAGCGGACGGAGGCAATCATTTTTATGAGGGTTATCCATAATTGCTTGTCGAATTTGGAAATAGGGAAACCAACAGTGGAAAGGAGAGCCTATTGATTCTCTTAAGGCAATTCTATCCCTTATTTGGGAGTTTTCTGTGAGTAAAAATATAGGCATATTTTTCAGGGAAGAATCTTATGGTTCAAATTTAAACTGGTGTTGGGATAAAAAAAGGGTGTTGTTTAACAGTGGAGTCATTGGGGAGATTGGGGTAGAGAGAGTGTTCGAATTTCGAATAAGAGAGTCCCATATGGTTAAGGTAGTTCTTATACATTCATTAGCCTTAGTTATAGGGGGTCTGGATGATTTAGGGAGCCAACATAGATCTCGCATCCCACTTAAGCCGAGGGAGGCTGCTTCCATTTGGATCCATAGTTTGGAGGTGGGGTTATGAGACCATGAGACTATTCGTGTTAAATGTGTCGCTTTGTGGTAATGAGTTAAATTTGGGACATTTAGGCCACCTTCCTCCTTACCTAAATACATGGAATTCCTTGATACCCTTGGTTTTTTGTAAGCCCAAATAAAAGAATCTAGCATCTTTTGTTGCGTACGAAGGTAGTGTCTCGGTAATGATATTGGTAGAGCCTGGAATATGTATAGATATTTAGGGAGTATCATCATCTTTATTGTGTTTATGCGGCCTATCCAGGAATGGTGTCCTTGCTTATGCCATGTATGTAATAGGGAGAAGTCATGAGTTTGAAGTGTTGTATAGTTCTCTTGGAATAAATTCTTAGGGTTCTTTGGTATATTTAGTCCTAGATATCTAAGGGTATTTACGACAGGGAAGGGAGTTTTATGTAAAATATAGTCCATTTCCATTGAGTTCATGTGGATGGGAATAATGCTCGATTTATTCATGTTAATTGAGTAGTTGGAAAATTGTTTATAACTCTCCAGATCTCGTATCAGGGCTGGTATGGAAGTTAGTGGTGCCTGCAGACTGAAGATGATGTCATCTGCAAACAGGAGACATGTTTGTTGGATGTTGCCTACCCTAATCCCCAAAATATTTGGATTGTTTCTGATTTGAATAGCTAAGATTTCTACCGTAAGAGCGAATAGGAGAGGGGATAACGGACACCCCTGCCTGGTGCCATTAGAGATAGGGAAAGATTGTGATATTATGTCATTAACCTTAATAGTGGCTCGAGGGTTATGATATAGGGCTTGTACTCTGGACAAGAATATGTCTGAGAGACCAAATTTCGACAGGGCCGACCACTTAAAATGCCAGTCGACCCTGTCGAAGGCCTTCTCAGCATCTGTAGAAAGCATCACTAGGGGGCTTGTTTGTTCGTGTGAGGTTAATAATGTATGTAGGAGTCTAATGGTGTTATCTTTTGCTTCACGGCCACTAACGAATCCCACCTGATCAGGGTGGATGACCTTCGGTAGGACACGGGCGAGACGATTAGCTAAGATCTTGGCGTATATTTTAATATCTACATTTAAGAGAGAAATCGGTCTATAGTTACCAACAAGATCTCTGGGTTTATCTGGTTTCGGAATTACTGTTATCATAGCATTTAAAAGAGATTGGGGGAACGTAAGACCCTGGTCTATAGAGAGAAATAGCTCTTGTAAGTGTGGGGCAAGATTACCTACTAATAACTGGTAAAATTTGGATGTAAGGCCATCTGGGCCTGGTGATTTTCCATTGGACATGGATTTAACCGTGTTGACCACTTCTAGTAAAGAAATGGGGGAGTCTAGCATAGACACATCTTCTTCAGGGATAGAGGGAACGTCTATAGAATCTAAATACGCTTGTAGTTTGTCTCTGTTCCCCTGGTCATTTGTGTTGTTTATGTTATATAGTGAGGTGTAGTATGTGACAAAGCTATCAGCTATATCTTCGTTTTTAGTGCAAATTACTCCTGTGCTTTGTTTAATGGATTGAATATGAGGAAAGTCTCCTTTTTTTTTAAGAATCTGGCTAACATTTTTCCGGCTTTGTTTGATTCAGCATAGAATTTAGCTTTTGTTGTCAGGGCGCGCATATGTGCATTTTCTACCAAGAATTTATTAAGGCTTTCCCTAGCTTCCGTTACTGCGGACAATGTTTGTGGGGATTTTGGGTCTCTTTTTATGTATAGCTTCACTTTTCTCTAGAGAGTTAGACAAAGTATCGAATTGAGCAGATCTCTGCTTTTTAAGTTTCGCTGTTAGCTGTATGATAACTCCCCTAATATAACACTTGTAGGATTCCCAATTGATTGCGGTGTTCGTGTCTGCAGATATATTAAATACAAAGTATTCGTCTGTAAATTTGATGAGTTGGTCTATGATTTCATTGTCTGTGAGGATATACTCATTTAATCTCCAGTTTAGACTGTGACTGGGTTCACTCGTCCATTTAAAGATAGATTTAACTAGACTATGGTCTGACCATATAGTGTGTGAGATTTTTGAGTCAACCAAATTCGTCAATGAGGCTTGGTCACAGAATATGTAATCGAGTCTGGTATAAGATTTTTGTGGGTGAGAGAAAAATGTGTAATCTCTGATGGAGGGGTGTACCGTTCTCCAGGTATCGAATAGTTTAAGTGTGTGGAGAGATGTATTATTATTCCTAATCTGTGAATCTGTGAACGAGAGTGTGGGCTCATGGTTTCTTTTAAAATGTGTCTCTTGAATCATAATGATATCAAGATTTCTCTTGTAAAAGTCATGGAGAGCAATTGAGCGTTTTTCAGCTGATAGGAATCCCTTCACATTTTGGGTGGCTATTTGATATTGGTCCTTCATGTGGATGGGTAGGCATTGCAATGGATATGTGTGTGTGTGTCCTCTAAAATAAAGGAACCAGAGGTTTGTATAAGGGAACCAATGTGTGAAAATGAAATGGAAAGTGTATGGCTAAGAGCCTAATAAGGTGGTATAGAATAGGGATTGGAGGAATTGAATTGGTGAAGGCTTCTGGGCAAATGCCCACTGGTGCATTGTGATGAGCATGTAGTAGGCACATGGAGTGGTAAGAGGATAGATGGGGAGAGGGGGGGAGGAGGGGAGAGGGGGTAAGGAGTATGTTATGTGTATGCTATCAAATTTGTTCAGATTCAAGCAAAACTTTCATATAAACAGATATCTTTATAGCAGCATTGTGAAAAATATTGAATTTTCTGTATAAAAGGACATTCTTGCAGTTTTATATCCACTTAAGGGGACTAAGGTGGCATAGTTCGCTTCTACAGTGCATATCTCACATTTATGAACTCAGGGGAATTAGTGATTCCAATGAATAGCTCTGTATTATTATCTAAGAGTAGCTTTTGTTTCGCAAAACAGAGTTTGCAGTTAATGGATAGGTTATTGTCTAATTGGCTTCTAGGGATTAAGGCATTTAAGACATTTTAAGGGGCTACTATCCATGTTTGAGGAGTATTAGTGAGTGAGAGAGAAAATAAATGGGGCCTTTATATTAAGTCAAGGTTGAGACTATTCCTGTCCCAGCAGTTAACAGCTAGCTCATGGGGTCAGTCAAAAACTCAATCATAAACTATAATATCGTATGACTGAATATAAACATGACTATTATCATAAAATTACATAGATATATATGTGCAAAACATGCAGACTATTAATAACAAGATAACTGGACAAAACACATCGAAACATGATGAACATCTAGGAACTTTTTCCTCAAAACATAAAAAAGAGAGTTCACTTAAACACATAAAGTCTAATGTAATATAACTTGAAGGGTGATTGGAAACAGTTCCCTTTAAACCTGAAATAAAAGGAGAAAAAGTCTACAAACAAGTGTTGCATAGTCAGCATAGGCAATCACACATAGTTACGTGTCTCCTTCAAGGTGGTTGAATCTCATCCTCCTCATTACTGGTTTGTCGCCGCTTGTTTAGAGGGATTGTAGTGTCCATCCAGGGTCTTCTTTGCGATTTAGAGGTTTCCTGTTTATTTGATGTAGAGGATTGCACAGTTGAGGTTTGGGGGTCAGGCAACGATATCCCCAACTGCTGGCAGAATTGCTCTGCATCTGGTGGGTAAGAGCATTCGATTTTTTTTCCCATTTTTAACAGCAATAACTGAAGTTGGAAATCCCCATCTGTACTGGATCTTCAAAGCACGTAGGTGGGAGGTTAAAAAGGAAAGATCTCTTCTCTTTTGGAGTGTTCTTGCTGATAAGTCTTGGAATATCTGTATTCGGTGACCCTGGAACTGGATAGAAGATTGTTTCCTTGCATAGTTGTAGATAGTCTCTCTATGGTGGAAGTTTTGAAAATGCACAATAATGTCCCGAGGAGGTAAGTTATCTGATGGCTTGGGACGTAGGGCTCTATGTGCTCTGTCCAAGATGATGTCAGAGTGCCAGAGTTGTTCTTTACCAGGTCTGCAAAAAAGGACTGTAAATAATCTTGTATCTCATTGTTTTGTATGGTCTCAGGAATTCCCCTGAAGCGTAGATTGCTCCTTCTGGAGCGATTTTCTAAATCATCTAATTTATCCTCTAGGTCTGTCATACGATGATGGTGTTGAAAGGCTTTAGAGGACAGGTTTGCAATCTTCTGAGATATGTATTCATGCTCTTCTAAAGTATCAACTCTATAGCATAAGTCTGAAATGTCTTTCTTCAAACCTGCGCACTCATTTTTAATGCAAGTCTTAACCTGCTCTATCAGAGCTTCCATAGCGCCATAAGTGATATCATCTTTTCCAACATTTATAGTTGTAGGCTGTAGGTCTGACGTGGCATCTGCAGCTTCACAAGAGCTTTCATCATGTGAGCTTAGTATGGTATCTGGGTCTTTATTGCCTTTTTGCTTTTCAGCTTGTTTGAAAAAAGAGTTCATGGCTCCCTGGGTTGTTAAAGGCAGTTTTTGAGATTTGTCACTTCTGGTTAATTTTCTCTGCGACATCATGGAGGTGTTTCGTAAGTTAGAGCAGGTGATCAATTATATTTATTATATAGTAAGGATGAGTCTAATTAAATAGGGACACCGCTCCCTGGGGTTTTTGCCCTCACAGAGCGATCTCGGGAAAGGGTAGTGGATTTGACCCACTGCTACTAAGAACAGTGGGAAGAGGGATAGGAGGGTGTTCTTCTCAGCTAACTGCTCAGTTATAGATATGAGTATCTGGTGTCTAACTACTGAGAGAATAAAAAACAAATCACAGCTGCATAGAGATTTTCACTTTTGTCTATAGGGAGAAAGAGTTCATCAGACGTGTGTAGAGATGAGTCAGGGTGTCAGTATGTACTTTGTTATACTGATCAGTTTGGTTCGCAGCTGCGACTTGCATCTTATATACAGATATATGTTAAGCCTGGGAAACGATGTAAGTTAGGTACTTCAGCCCAAATGCAGCATTTCAGATCATGTGTATAGACCTAATATGGCGTAGGATTACATGCGTATACTAAAAGCAAAAAATATCCCCTCTGCTCCATTGCTAAATTTCGGCCTTGTATCATGTGGATAGGGTGGATCTTAAAGCGCTGCATGCTCCATATTTTTAGTTAGTAAACTTAACAGCAACCAGTGCAAGCATTAACGCCTCTTTCATAAAGCTATACATTTCACCTGTGTCCATTATGTTAGGCGATCCGGATCAGTATGTGGATTTGAGTGGAGGTCTGTGTTACCTCTTGTCTGTAGCGTAGAGCTTAAAGGCCTCGTGGCGCAGTTGTAGACGGCTCAAATAATGTCCGTAATAGCATACGGATCTGGACCAAAATTGCAGCAAACGTACTCTATATGTTCCGATACTCAGTTTGAGGTTTTATATCTCTGTGCCTCGATGTTATCTGTGGTTATGAGCTAACTTGCCCAGCCTGCATGAGGAGCTTCAGTTACATGCGACCATCTTAGTTAGCCGCTCGCTCCGCCTCCTCAAAGTGTGTGGTTTTTATGTTCCGCACAAACGTGCAAATCCTTTTTGCATTTATGTGGTAGAATGCAGTATGCTCAAATGGCTTGCATGCACGTTTCCCTATTCCTCTAGGGCAGGGATGGGCAGACTTTTGTAAGGCAAAGGCTACCTCTAATTTTATTGCAAGTGACATGGTCACCTAACTAAAAAAAAATAACGCCACCAGTCTTGATAATAATGATTACAATAATGTATTCAAAAAACGCAAAGAATAGTCCAGCACTCACTGTATTTTTGCCACAAATAGAACCTGCTGGCTGAAAATTTTATTTTTGACAAAAATAATACAGCTTTAAAAAATACAACTGCTCTCTGTCTTTAGTTCACGCTGGGACCGTCAATCATCCATATCTGTGTACCGCGCCTGCGTATGACAAGTAGTCTCACAATCAAGACGGCTCAAGACTCATTCTTGTAATTTTATTTGCTGGACGCCATGTCAGGTTGATTAGGGGACAGGTCCTGTAACGAAAGCTGGGGCAGCGACTTTAGCTACAGCCGCGTCGCGCATGCTGAAGTACAGTGCCCATATCGTCATAGCCGATTTCAAAAGTCTGCATAAGAAAGATTTCTCACACATCTACGGCGGCGAGGCTCTTCTGAGTGAAGAGCCTCGCCGCCGTAGATGGCCAGATTTTCAGGATATCTGAACTGGAGCACAGATGAAGATCAGCTGATTAGTTAACATGGTCATTAACCTGTTCTCACCCAACGTAATCCTGAAAATCTGGCCTGTTAGGGAGGCCTCAGGACAGATTTGAAAACCCCTGCCCTAGGGAGATATATGCATCATGCATCCTTTGACTTGGCATCAGCTGAATAAAAACTAGCTTACCTTTTTCAAGGAGTGCACAGCTGGGAAACTTTGTAAATTATGTTTGTAAAAGATTGTGTAAAACACAGTTTTAAGGGACATCTTGCTTCATAAGAGATTTGAATCTGTGTACCATTCACCAACTTATAATCATGAAATATATTCTCTTTATCTCCACACATTTTAGTCATTTTCTCAACTCTATCTCCTGCTTTCTCCTATCTGTAAAATATCAATGAACAAAAAGGTATACTGCTTATCTAAATGAATACACTTGTTCGCTTCTAACCATGACTGTATAACTCAGCAGAGACTAAGTAAAAACTGATAAAAACAAACTCTGAAGTAATTCTCGTAGCTGTCATTCAAGGTGTAGAACATTAGGACATAGGTAGGTAATCTGTATACACTTTATTATCTATGTAATCTGCTAGCATAATGTTCAGAACGAATGAGGGGAAATGAGTAATACAGGGAATATTTACTGGAATACCCACAAACCTCTTCACTGCTGCAAAGCCCTGTAATATAAGATTTTTAGTTTTTCAAATATGGTTTCTGTCTGGCTTACTGGGCCGACCATAGGTTTCCCATAGCTATTTTTGGTGTTTTATGCCCTGTGCCATGACTCTTAACATGCACAGTAACAAACATCTGAAAAAGACATAACAATTAAACCAAATTCTTTGTGTACTAAGGCGCTGGATTTAAACATTTTTTTTTTTTTTTTTGTGCATTTTATTTTTAAATGAAAAGTTTGTAAGATGCATTGCTCATTTTTAAGTACAACTCCCAGATCTCTATATACATTATTTTATAGCCTCTTTAAAGGGTTAGAAATCTTTGTAAAATATTAAAAAAAATAAGTCGTCATTATAATTATATAAATGTTATGAAATCAACTACCCTTTTCCTGAAACAAAGCTTCTAAATATGTTTAATTGTATCTTTTTTTATAATTTGTGTAAAATGAGCATCAATGACCTCCCATAAAAATAGGCAGGGTTTATGTAAAATGATTTCCTATGCCCCATCCAATAGGGAAGCAGTTCTGCCCATTACATTTTAATATTCATAGCCAGGATGGCTGAATGTGACTTTTCTATCAAAATAAGGAGTCCAATTTTTTGGAACATAACATAATTATCACAGCTTCCATGCTAGCCCAGCTTCCCCCAGCCTCACCGTCAGCCGTCAAACACCAGAGCGCTGAAGATTCACGGAGCTAGCCCGGCTCCCCTCAGGATTACTCTCAGCCATCAAACCCACAAAAGTGACTTGGGATTTCATCTAAAAAGTCTTTCTTATGGCTTTTTTTGTTATAAGAAAGTCGTTTTTTTTTTTTATATATTAAGCCCAGAGTCACTTTTGTGTGTTTATGGCTAAGAGTAATCCTGAGTGGAGCCGGCTAGCTCCGTGAATCTTCAGCACTCTGGTGCGCCACACCCACCAATGACTACATCACAATCGAGATGTCCGCCCTTCTTTTTGATGACGTGCCACAGAAGAATAGACTGAGGGTAACCAAGATGCGCATGCTTTACTCAGAAAATAAGGTAAATGCGCCTGCGGGCCACCATGATGTTTCTACATAGGTAGAACATCTTTATTGGGTATCTACAACATAAGAACAAAAAAGAAAGTGCCTCATGGTGTAGTATTTTCAGGCAATGCCAAAACAATGCAGCAAGTGAAAAGGTACTCACAAGTGTGATGGCACTTTTAATGAAAAAAGTCAGTATGCTGTAGCCACGATATCCAACGAGTGGCTGAGAGGCAGGTAACAAATCCACAGCAAATGCAACCCTTGGGTCGCCAGTAAAAAGTTACTCTTGTAACCAGTTCCAGGGACGGAGACCAAACAATTGAACCGCAGTGGTGATTACTGCAGCTGGTATGGCAAGTAAGGTGCTGGATTGACATCTAATTTTGTTAGAAGTTGGCACTATAAAAAACGATGTTTGGATAAGAAATCAGGACATCTGAGTAAGTAAAAAAGGGTTTTTATTATGCTTAGCAACGCGTTTCTTAGCCGTATTGCTCTGGCCGTTTCCTCAGGCTGAATACATAACATGCCTTCGCAGAGGCTTTTAAAATACAAACAGCGGATGTCATCGCATAATTAGTTAACCAATAATAAACAAGGAAAAAAAACGATCAAACGGACAATGTATGACAGCGCAATTGGCAAAGAGTTGCAACATGATAGCAGCACTGTTATGATACTTATATCAAACGAAATATCATTATACATATTCAAAAACATTAGCATTTTGGCAACATAAGGTTTATAGCAACTGACAACAAAATATTAGCAGTATATTTGTATCAAAGGAAATATTACTGTGTGTGTGTGTGTGTGTATCCATCTACAAAATAGGAAAACACACACAAATAGAACTCGGAAAAAAGTACCGATAATGTAGCCACTAAAATAAAACGAGCTTTAAAAACAATTTTTTTTTTTTTTTTAAAGGTGTTTTTTTTGCACTGTATAATGTACAAATAGTATTGTATGACCACAAAATAAACAGAACCTGTGATTAACGCTATATGAAATCCAAAGAAAATAAAACGATAATGTAAGGAAAAATATCGATCATACAAGAAAATGTGACAACATAATTTAGAAAGTTAGTGATCTAATAAAGGCGCTATGTAACAGCATCTAAATGATCAAGTAAACAATTGTTTGTAATGACTAGTAGCAACATATTAACAATATATATATAAAACCTGTACCCAAAAGAAAGACTACATACGTTTGTCTACGAATCGACAAAAACAAGTGTGTGTGTGTAAAGTGCAGGGCTAAAATAACCACATGGTCTAAAGACAAGAAATCAGTACTATATGTTGATATTAAAAAGACCCTGATAATACGAGGTAGATGAGAAAATAGATAATCTCATGATTCTCACTATTAAATATAAATGAACCTAGAGATAAAAAGGGATGTTGGAGCGCACATGTTCAAAAAGATCATCGAAAACAAAAATAGGATAATCGATTTAATTAAAAGCTGCCAGATCTAAATTGGAATTAAGAGCTGTAGTATTTAATTTGTGTATCCAAAAGGTCTCACGTTGTCTGAGTTTGATAAGCCGATTATAGTCAGTGGAGGGAGGAATATAGTCAATAGGATAACATTTAAAAATTTGATAATTTGATGATTACCATCATGTTTCGTGAGACAATGTTCAGGCACGCTGTACTTGCTTTTTTTCTTTTTACAGTTTTTGCAATTTCGCCAATGTTCCCCCCCCCCCCCCCATGGGTATGGGCTTTTACTGGAGGTGCGACCCACATATTGGACCCCACAGATACATTCCAAAGCATACACCATAAAGCTCGAGTCGCAATTAAAGAATCTAGAGATTTCAAAATTTTCACCTGTAGAGTTGGATTTAAAAGGGTGTTTTTTTTTTTTTATTTTTAAACCAGATGTTATATATATTTACATGTGTTGCATCCTCTTTTGCTACATTTGAAAATACCTATGTGTCATAAAGTTTTTGGGGTCCCTTTGGTGCTGAAAGACCCCATATTTTTGTGTTTAACCCTTTTACTATGTGCTAGTTTGCTCCTAAGAGTAGGAGCCCTAGTATAGACAATTTTGGGCTGTTTGCTGACTATGGTTTTAAGAATCTGATCCTTTTGGATTATATGCCAGTGTTTGTTGAGGATATGACTTATCTGTTTATAATTGCAGCCAATTTGAAAGAATCAGACGCAACTGTACACACATAGAAACATTCGACCAACAAAGTTGTATCATTTTTAAAAGATTTATAGACAAGGGCCACCCTCAAGACCTTTTAGAACAATGTCTAAATAGAGCTAGGTCTTTAGATAGAAAAACACTGCTGTACAAAACTACCTGTAATAGGAAAAATAAAAACAATGAACAGATCTCATCAAATTGCATGTTTACCACACAATATAACAGCAATTATAAACAGATACGTCATATCCACTGTTCCCTGTAAGGCCACTTTTGTGTGCGGTCCAGCAATGAAACAGTTAATAATGAAACCATACCTTGCAGTCTGCATTGTGCAGTGTTTGCTGATTGCTCTAACTGTTTCATTGCTGGGCCGCACACAAAACTGGCTTTAGAGGGAACACTGGTCATATCCTCAACAATCACTGGCATATAATCCAAAAGGATCCGATTCTTAAAACCATAGTCGGCGAACAGCTCAGAATTGTCTATACTAGGGCTCCTACTCTTAGGAGCAAACTAGCACATAGTAAAAGGGTTAAACACAAAGATATGGGGTATTTTCAAATGTAGCAAAAGAGGATGCAACACATGTAAATATATAACATCTGGTAAAAAAACTTTTAAATCCAATTCTACAGGTGAACATTTTTGAAATCTCTAGATTCTTTAATTGCGACTCAAGCTTTGTGTATGTTTTTGGAATGTATCTGTGGGGTCCAATATGTGGGTCGCACCTCCAGAAAAGCCCGTACCCGTTGGGAGAAACATTGGCGAAATTGCAAAAACTGTAAAGAAAAATAACAAGCACAGCGAGCCTGACCATTGTCTCACGAAACCTGATGGTAATCATCAAATTTTTACATTTTATCCTATCGACTATAGTCCTCCACTGACTATTATCGGCTTATCAAACTCGGACAACGTGAGACCTTTTGGATACACAACTTAAATACTGTTTCCTACAGGTCTTAATTCCAATTTAGATCTGGCAGCTTTTAATTAATCGATTTATCCTATTTTGTTTTCGATGATCTTTTTGAACATGTGCGCTCCAACGTCCCTTTTTATCTCTAGGTTCATTTATATTTAATAGTGAGAATCATGAGATTATCTATTTTCTCATCTCCCCCATATTATCAGGTTCTTTTTAATATCATTAACATATAGTACTGATTTCTTGTCTTTAGACCATGTGGTTATTTTAGCCCCGCACTTTACACACACACTTGTTTTTGTCAATTTGTAGACAAGCATATGTATAGTCTTTCTTTTAGGTACAGGATATATATATATATATATATATATATATATATATATATATATATATATATTTATTTAATATGTTGCTACTAGTCGTTACAAACAATTTATTTACTTGATCATTTAGATGCTAATGTTACATAGCGCCTTTTGTTATGATCGATGTTTTTCCTTACATTATCGTTTTATTTTCTTTGGATTTCATATAGCGTTAACAATCACAGGGTATGTTTATTTTGTGTTCATACAATACTATTTGTACATTTATACAGTGCAAAAAAAAAAAACCTTTTAAAAAATTTTTGTTTGTTTTTAAAGGTCGTTATTTTTAGTGGCTACATTATCGGTACTTTTTTCCGAGTTCTATTTGTGTGTTCCTATTTTGTAGATGGATACACACACAGTGATATTTCCTTTGATACAAATATACTGCTAATATTTTGTTGTCAGTTGCTATAAACCTTATGTTGCCAAAATGCTAATGGTTTTTGAATATGTATAATGATATTTCGTTTGATATAAGTATCATAACAGTGCTGCTAACATGTTGCAACTCTTTGCCAATTGCGCTGTCATACATTGTCCGTTTGATCGTTTTTTTTTTCCTGGTTTATTATTGGTTAACTAATTATCCAATGACATGCGCAGTATGTATTTTAAAAGCCTCTGCGAAGGCATGTTATGTATTCAGCCTGAGAAAATGGCCAGAGCAATACAGCCGAGAAATGCCTTACTAAGCATAATAAAAACCCCTTTTTACTTACTTGGATGTCCTGCTTTCTTATCCAAACATTGTTTTTTATTGTGCTAACTTCTAACAAAATTGGACGTTAATCCAGCACCTTACTTGTCATACCAGCTGCAGTAATCGTCACTGCGATTCAATTGTTTGGTCTCCGTCCCTGGAACTGGTTACAAGACTAACTTTTTACTGGTGATCCAAGGGTTGCATTTGCTGTGGATTCGTTAGCAGACTCTCAGCCACTCGTTGGATATCGTGGCTACCGCGTACTGACTACCGTTTTAAAGGTCAGCCTGCCTGTCTGCACTTTTTTTCGTTAAAAGTACCATCACACTTGTGAGTACCTCTTCACTTGTTACATTGTTTTGGCATTGCCTGAAAATACTACACCATGAGGCGCTTTCTTTTTGTTCTTATGTGGTAGATGCACTGAACCACCATCGGTCACAAGAAAAGCTGTCTCCCTCCTGCTTAGGATCAACACATCAAAAAGACTTTTTATATTTCGAAATTGTCATTACCACTCATTTCAGTTTGTCTTTTTACACTCTTGCATCTTTTTTTTTTTTTTAAAGTTATTTTAGTCTATTGGGTTCTACTGATATCACTATTGCTTTTACTACTATTTTTGTTTATTTCGAGATTTTTATTTGAGTTCAGTCACTTAGTCACATTTATCACTTTTTGGTACATGATTTTGTACCATGTATTTTTAGATATTTTTAGATATTTTTCACTTATTGTGACTTTTTATATCATTTAGCATCCCCCTTTTTTTGTTTTTTGCATAATTTTTAAAAATATTTTTATAGGGTATACATAATGAGGAAAAACTGGGTTTGCCGATTATATGGATTTTTTCTTTAGAAATACCAAGAAAAGAATAGGAAACTTTTAATAGGCACTTATTTTAAATATTTATAATACTTAAAGTGACATGAAACCCAATTTTTTTTTCTTTCATGATTCAGATAGAGAATACAATTTTAAACAACTTTGTAATTTACTTCTATTATCTAATTTTCATTCATTTGGTATAATTTGTTGAAGGAGCAGCAATGCACTAATGGTTTCTTACTGAACTCATGAGTAAGCCAATCACAATTGAGATTTATATGCAGCCACCAATCAACAGCTAGGACCTAGGTTCTCTTCTGCTCATGAACTTGCCAAGATAAACCATTCAGCAAAGGATAACAATGAAAGGAAGCAAATTAAATAGAAGTAAATTGGAAAGTTGTTTAACCCCTTAATGGCCACAGCACTTTTCCATTTTCTGTCCGTTTGGGACCAAGGCTATTTTTACATTTTTGATGTGTTTGTGTTTAGTTGTAATTTTCTTCTTACTCATTTACTGTACCCACACATATTATATACAGTTTTTCTCGCCACTAAATGGACTTTCTAAAGATACCATTATTTTCATCATATCTTATAATTTACTATTAAAAAAATGATAAAATATGAGGAAAAATGGAAAAAAACACACTTTTCTCCAACATTGGTGTGTCCGGTCCACGGCGTCATCCTTACTTGTGGGAATATCTCTTACCCAACAGAAAATGGCAAAGAGTCCCAGCAAAGCTGGCCATATAGTCCCTCCTAGGCTCCGCCCACCCCAGTCATTCTCTTTGCCGTTGCACAGGCAACATCTCCACGGAGATGGTTAAGAGTTTTTTGGTGTTTAAATGTAGTTTTTTATTCTTCTATCAAGTGTTTGTTATTTTAAAATAGTGCTGGTATGTACTATTTACTCTGAAACAGAAAAGGATGAAGATTTCTGTTTGTGAGAGGAAGATGATTTTAGCAGACAGTAACTAAAATCGATTGCTGTTTCCACATAGGACTGTTGAGATGAAGTAACTTCAGTTGGGGGAAACAGTTAGCAGACTTTTCTGCTTAAGATATGACTAGCCATATTTCTAACAAGACCATGTAATGCTGGAAGGCTGTCATTTCCCCTCATGGGGACCGGTAAGCCATTTTCTTAGTTAAGCAAACAGAATAAAGGGCTTAATATGGGCTATAAAACTGGTAGACACTTTTATGGGCTAAATCGATTGCTTTATTTGGGCATTTTATACATGTTAATGCCGATAATTCACATTTATAAACTTGGGGAACGTTTTTTAACGGCAGGCACTATGTTAGACACCTTTTCCAGTCAGGGAGGGCCTTCCCAGTTGTAGGGTGAGCCTCATTTTCGTGCCATTACTGCGCAGTTGTTTTTTGAGAGCAAGACATGCAGATGCATGTGTGAGGATCTGAAAGTAGCTGGAAAAGTTTCTAGAAGGCGTCACTTGGTATCGTATTCCCCTCTGGGCTTGGTTAGGTCACAGCAAAGGCTATAGCTGGGACTGTATAGGGGTTAAATTTGTAAACGGCTCGGTTCCGTTATTTTAGGGGTTAAAGCTCTGAAAATTGTGTGCAATACTCTTAATGCTTTAAGACACTGTGGTGAAATTTTGGTAATTTTTGAACAATTCCTTCATACTTTTTCACATATTCAGTAATAAAGTGTTTTCTGTTTAAAATTTAAAGAGACAGTAACGGTTTTGTTTTAAAACGTTTTTTGTGCTTTATTGACAAGTTTAAGCCTGTTTAACATGTCTGTGCCTTCGGATAAGCTATGTTCTATATGTATGAAAGCCAATGTGTCTCCCCATTTAAATTTGTGTGATAATTGTGCCATAGCGTCCAAACAAAGTAAGGACAGTACTGCCACAGATAATGAAATTGCCCAAGATGATTCCTCAGATGAGGGGAGTAAACATGATACTACATCATCTCCTACTGTGTCTACACCAGTTTTGCCCACGCAGGAGGCCCCTAGTACATCTAGTGCGCCAATGCTTATTACCATGCAACAATTGACGGCTGTAATGGATAACTCCATAGCAAATATTTTATCCAAAATGCCTACATATCAGAGAAAGCGCGATTGCTCTGTTTTAAACACTGAAGAGCAGGAGGGCGCTGATGATACTTGTTCTGTCATACCCTCACACCAATCTGAAGGGGCCATGAGGGAGGTTTTGTCAGATGGGGAAATTTCAGATTCAGAAAAAATTTCTCAACAAGCTGAACCTGATGTTGTGACATTTAAATTTAAATTAGAACATCTCCGCGCACTGCTTAAAGAGGTGTTATCTACTCTGGATGATTGTGACAACTTGGTCATTCCAGAGAAATTATGTAAGATGGACAAGTTCCTAGAGGTTCCGGTGCACCCCGACGCTTTTCCTATACCCAAGCGGGTGGCGGACATAGTGAATAAGGAGTGGGAAAAGCCCGGCATACCTTTTTGTTCCCCCCCCCCTATATTTAAGAAATTATTTCCTATGGTCGACCCAAGAAAGGACTTATGGCAGACAGTCCCTAAGGTCGAGGGGGCAGTTTCTACTCTAAACAAGCGCACTACTATTCCTATAGAGGATAGTTGTGCTTTCGAAGATCCTATGGATAAAAAATTGGAGGGTTTGCTTAAAAAGATTTTTGTACAGCAAGGTTACCTTCTACAACCCATTTCGTGCATTGTTCCTGTCACTACAGCAGCGTGGTTCTGGTTCGAGGAACTAGAAAAGTCGCTTAGTAGAGAGACTCAATATGAGGAGGTTATGGACAGAGTTCACGCACTTAAGTTGGCTAACTCTTTTATTTTAGATGCCGCTTTGCAATTAGCTAGATTAGCGGCGAAAAATTCAGGGTTTGCAATCGTGGCGCGCAGAGTGCTTTGGCTAAAGTCTTGGTCAGCGGATGTGTCATCCAAGACAAAATTGCTTAACATCCCTTTCAAAGGTAAAACTCTATTTGGACCAGAATTGAAAGAGATTATCTCAGACATCACAGGGGGAAAGGGCCACGCCCTTCCACAAGATAGGCCTTTCAAGGCCAAGAATAAGTCTAATTTTCGTTCCTTTCGCAATTTCAGGAACGGACCGGCCTCTAATTCTGCATCCTCTAAACAAGAGGGTAATACCTCACAGACCAAACCAGCCTGGAAACCGATGCAAGGCTGGAACAAGGGTAAGCAGGCCAAGAAGCCTGCTGCTGCTAACAAAATAGCATGAAGGAGTAGCCCCCGATCCGGGACCGGATCTAGTAGGGGGCAGACTCTCTCTCTTTGCTCAGGCTTGGGCAAGAGATGTTCAGGATCCCTGGGCACTAGAAATAGTTTCTCAGGGTTATCTTCTGGAATTCAGGGAACTACCCCCAAGGGGAAGGTTCCACATGTCTCACTTATCCTTAAACCAAATAAAGATACAGGCGTTCTTACATTGTGTAGACGACCTGTTAAAGATGGGAGTGATACACCCAGTTCCAATAAAGGAACAAGGAATGGGATTTTATTCAAATCTGTTCGTAGTTCCCAAAAAAGAGGGAACTTTCAGACCAATTTTGGATTTGAAGATCCTAAACAAATTTCTCAGGGTACCATCGTTCAAGATGGAAACCATTCGAACGATTCTACCCACTATCCAGGAAGGTCAATTTATGACTACCGTGGATCTAAAGGATGCGTACCTACATATTCCTATCCACAAAGAACATCATCAGTTCCTAAGGTTCGCCTTTCTGGACAAACATTACCAGTTTGTGGCCCTCCCATTCGGGTTAGCCACTGCTCCAAGGATTTTCACAAAGGTACTAGGGTCCCTTCTAGCGGTTCTAAGACCGAGGGGCATTGCAGTAGTACCTTACTTGGACGACATTCTAATACAAGCGTCGTCCCTGTCAAAAGCAAAGGCTCATACAGACATCGTTCTGGCCTTTCTCAGATCACACGGATGGAAGGTGAACATAGAAAAGAGTTCTCTGTCTCCGTCAACAAGAGTTCCCTTCTTGGGAACAATAATAGATTCCTTAGAAATGAGGATTTTTCTGACAGAGGTCAGAAAGTCAAAACTTCTAAGCACTTGTCAAGTTCTTCTTTCTGTTCCACGTCCTTCCATAGCGCAGTGCATGGAAGTAGTAGGGTTGATGGTTGCAGCAATGGACATAGTTCCTTTTGCACGAATTCATCTAAGACCATTACAACTATGCATGCTCAAACAGTGGAATGGGGACTATACAGACTTGTCTCCAATGATTCAGGTAGATCAGAAGACCAGAGATTCACTCCGTTGGTGGCTGACCCTGGACCATCTATCCCAGGGAATGAGCTTCCGCAGACCAGAGTGGGTCATTGTCACGACCGACGCCAGTCTAGTGGGCTGGGGCGCGGTCTGGGAATCCCTGAAAGCTCAGGGACTATGGTCTCGGGAAGAGTCTCTTCTCCCGATAAACATTCTGGAACTAAGAGCGATCTTCAATGCTCTCAGGGCTTGGCCTCAGCTAGCAAAGGCCAGATTCATAAGATTCCAATCAGACAACATGACGACCGTTGCGTATATCAAACATCAGGGGGGAACAAGGAGTTCCCTGGCGATGAAAGAAGTGACCAAAATAATTCAATGGGCGGAGGATCACTCCTGCCATTTATCTGTGATCCACATCCCAGGTGTGGAAAACTGGGAAGCGGATTATCTGAGTCGTCAGACATTCCATCCGGGGGAGTGGGAACTCCACCCCGGAGATCTTTGCCCAACTAACTCAATTATGGGGCATTCCGGACATGGATCTGATGGCGTCTCATCAGAACTTCAAGGTTCCTTGCTACGGGTCCAGATCCAGGGATCCCAAGGCGACTCTAGTAGATGCACTAGTAGCACCTTGGACCTTCAACCTAGCTTATGTATTCCCACCGTTTCCTCTCATTCCCAGGCTGGTAGCCAGGATCAAACAGGAGAGGGCCTCGGTGATCTTGATAGCTCCTGCGTGGCCACGCAGGACTTGGTATGCAGACCTGGTGAATATGTCATCGGTTCCACCATGGAAGCTACCTTTGAGACAGGACCTTCTTGTTCAGGGTCCATTCGAACATCCAAATCTGGTCTCCCTCCAGCTGACGGCTTGGAGATTGAACGCTTGATTCTATCAAAGCGTGGGTTTTCAGATTCTGTGATAGATACTCTGGTTCAGGCCAGAAAACCGGTAACTAGAAAGATTTACCATAAAATATGGAAAATATATATCTGTTGGTGTGAATCCAAAGGATTCCCATGGAATAAAATAAAAATTCCTAAGATTCTCTCCTTTCTACAAGAAGGTTTGGAGAAAGGATTATCTGCAAGTTCTCTAAAGGGACAGATCTCTGCTTTATCTGTCTTACTACACAAAAGACTGGCAGCTGTGCCAGATGTTCAAGCATTTGTTCAGGCTCTGGTTAGGATCAAGCCTGTTTACAGACCTTTGACTCCTCCCTGGAGTCTAAATCTAGTTCTTTCAGTTCTTCAAGGGGTTCCGTTTGAACCTCTACATTCCATAGATATTAAGTTACTATCTTGGAAAGTTTTGTTTTTGGTTGCTATTTCTTCTGCTAGAAGAGTTTCAGAGTTATCTGCTCTGCAGTGTTCTCCGCCCTATCTGGTGTTCCATGCAGATAAGGTGGTTTTGCGTACTAAGCCTGGTTTTCTTCCAAAGGTTGTTTCTAACAAGAATATTAACCAGGAGATAGTTGTACCTTCTTTATGTCCGAATCCAGTTTCAAAGAAGGAACGTTTTTTACACAATTTGGACGTAGTCCGTGCTCTAAAATTCTATTTAGAGGCTACAAAAGATTTCAGACATACATCTTCTTAGTTTGTTGTCTATTCTGGTAAAAGGAGAGGTCAAAAAGCGACTTCTACCTCTCTTTCCTTTTGGCTTAAAAGCATCATCCGATTGGCTTATGAGACTGCCGGACGGCAGCCTCCTGAAAGAATCACAGCTCACTCCACTAGGGCTGTGGCTTCCACATGGGCCTTCAAGAACGAGGCTTCTGTTGACCAGATATGTAAGGCAGCGACTTGGTCTTCACTGCACACTTTTGCCAAATTTTACAAATTTGATACTTTTTGCTTCTTCGGAGGCTATTTTTGGGAGAAAGGTTTTGCAAGCCGTGGTGCCTTCCGTTTAGGTAACCTGATTTGCTCCCTCCCTTCATCCGTGTCCTAAAGCTTTGGTATTGGTTCCCACAAGTAAGGATGACGCCGTGGACCAGACACACCAATGTTGGAGAAAACAGAATTAATGCTTACCTGATAAATTACTTTCTCCAACGGTGTGTCCGGTCCACGGCCTGCCCTGGTTTTTTAATCAGGTCTGATGAATTATTTTCTCTAACTACAGTCACCACGGTACCATATGATTTCTCCTATATTTTTCCTCCTGTCCGTCGGTCGAATGACTGGGGTGGGCGGAGCCTAGGAGGGACTATATGGCCAGCTTTGCTGGGACTCTTTGACATTTCCTGTTGGGGAAGAGATATTCCCACAAGTAAGGATGACGCCGTGGACCGGACACACCGTTGGAGAAAGTAATTTATCAGGTAAGCATAAATTCTGTTTTTCTAACTGACCCCCAAAATCTGTTATATATCTACAACCACCAAAAAACACCCATGCTAAATAGTTTCTAAATTTTGTCCTGAGTTTAGAAATACCCAATGTTTACATGTTGTTTGCTTTTTTTGCAAGTTATAGGGCCATAAATACAAGTAGCACTTTGCTATTTCCAAACCACTTTTTTCCAAACTTAGCGCTAGTTACATTAGAACACTAATATCTTTCAGGAATCCCTGAATATCCCTTGACATGTATATAATTTTTTTAGTAGACATCCCAAAGTATTGATCTAGGCCAATTTTGGTATATTTCATACCACCATTTCACCGCCAAATGCGATCAAATACAAAAAATCGTTCACTTTTTCACAAATTATTTCACAAACTTTCGGTTTCTCACTGAAATTATTTACAAACAACTTGTGCAATTATGGCATAAATGGTTGTAAATTCTTCTCTGGGATCCCCTTTGTTCAGAAATAGCAGACATATATGGCTTTGGCGTTGCTTTTTGGTAATTAGAAGGCCGCTAAATGCCACTGTGCACCACAAGTGTATTATGCCCTGCAGTTAAGGGGTTAATTAGGGAGCTTTTAGGGTTAATTTTAGCTGTAGTGTAGTAGACAACCCCAAGTATTGATCTAGGCACATTTTGGTATATTTCATGCCACCATTTCACCGCCAAATGCGATCAAATTAAAAAAAACGTTAAATTTTTCACAATTTTAGGTTTCTCACTGAACTCATTTACAAACAGCTTGTGCAATTATGGCACAAATGGTTGTAAATGCTTGTCTGGGATCCCATTTGTTCAGAAATAGCAGACATATATGACTTTGGCGTTGCTTTCTGGTAATTAGAAGGCCGCTAAATCCTGCTGCGCCTCACACGTGTATTATGGCTAGCAGTGAAGGGGTTAATTAGGGAGTTTGTAGGGAGCTTGCAGGGTTAATTTTAGCTTTAGTGTAGAGATCAGCCTCCCACCTGACACATCCCACCCCCTGATCCCTCCCAAACGGCTCCCTTCCCTCCCCCACCCCACAATTGTCCCAGCCATCTTAAGTACTGGCAGAAAGTCTGCCAGTACTAAAATAAAAGGGTTTTTTTTTAAAAAAAAAAAGTTTTTTTTTTGCATATTTACATATGCTACTGTGTAGGATCCCCCCTTAGCTCCCAACCTCCCTGATCCCCCCCAAAACCGCTCTCTAACCCTCCCCTCTGCCTTATTGGGGGCCATCTTGGGTACTGGCAGCTGTCTGCCAGTACCCAGTTTGCAAAAAAAAAGCTTTTTTTTTTTTTTTTTTTTCTGTAGTGTAGCTTCCCCCCCCCCCCCACACAGACAAACCCCCACCACCTTGCTGATCGTTTTTTTTTTTGTTTTTTTTTACTTTTTAGGCATTTTTTATTATAGCATTTTCTGTAGCGGTTCCCACCCGCTCCCTCCCCGTGCACGCGCCCGCCCACGATCCCGCCCCCCTCCACATCACCAGGGCCATCGATGGCCGCCTCCCGGTCCGGCTCCCACCCACCAACGCAGTGAGCCACCGATCTCCGGTGCAGAGAGGGCCACAGAGTGGCTCTCTCTGCACCGGATGGCTTAAAAAGGTTATTGCAGGATGCCTCCATATCGAGGCATCACTGCAATAACCGGAAAGCAGCTGGAAGCGAGCAGGATCGCTTCCAGCTGCTTTCCACACCGAGGACGTGCAGGGTACGTCCTCAGGTGTTAACTGCCTTTTTTTTTTGAGGACGTACCCTGCACGTCCTCAGTCGTTAAGGGGTTAAAATTCTCTATCTGAATCATGAAAGAAAAATTTTGGGTTTCATGTCCCTTTTTAATGACGTTTTTAAAAAAACCAAAATAAAAACATTTTTTGAATTTACTATCCCTTTAAGATACTAAGCCCTCTCTCGAAAGAAACCTTTGATTGCTTGGAGTAATAGAGAGATATTGCCCAAGTGGTTTTATCACTGCTGAGTGACATAGAGGCAGCAATTAATTAAAGGGATATAAAACTAAATTGTTCTTTCATGATTCAGATAGAACATACAATTTTAAACAACTTTCCAATTTACTTCAATTATCAAATGTTCTTTGTTTTCTTGTTTAAAAGCAGGGATGTAAGCTCAGGAGTGTGCACATGCCCAGCACTATATGGCAGCAGTTTTGTAACAGTGTTATACATTAGCAAAAGCACTAAATGGCAACACTAAATCCTGTCGTAGTGCTTCAGGCATGTGCACGCTATCTACCTAGATATCTCTTCAACAAAGAATAACATGAGAATGACGCAAATTTGATAATAGAAATAAATCGGAAACTATTTTAAAATGGTATGCTCTATTTAAAGGGACAGTAAACTTTGAAAAAAAAATGTTATATAATTCTGCACATAGTGCAGAAATATGTAATATTATGTTAGCGAAACCCTTAAAAAATCTAAAGATTTGATAGATTTTAGATCTCAAAGTTGCACTTACCTGGCCTCCTCCCCAGGCTCTTCTGATCAGGTCTTCTTTTTCAAATGCGGTTCACGGGCACTCTATTGAGCTAAATGTAACTCGTTACCAGAGCAGGAGCGAGCTACATTTTAGTTCAATAGCGTGATCGGGCGGGCTGTGATTAGGCAGCGCACCCAATGAAGACCTGATCAGTAGACCAGCAAAGTGCAACTTTAAGAGCTAAAATTTATCAAATCAATTTTTAAAGCTGTCACTAAGATAATGTTACATACTTCTACACTATATGCAGAATTGTATAACATTATTTTTTAAGTTTACTGTCCCTTTAAATAAAGAAGGAAATTGTGGGGGTTTTATGTCCCCTTTAGCCCTTTTATTGTCTAGATCAATACAGCCAAGGCTTAAGCTATGTTTGCCTTGAATATACACAAGAGAACAGACTCTTGCCTTCACTGTTCTGGAGCAGTGACACACTGTATGTTGGTTTTATCCGTGTGGGAAGTGGAGTGATGACACTTGCTTTTTGTCTGGAGATACTGTAGACAGATGTAAGACATGCTGCTGTGCTATGGGTTCATAATAATAATATAGTTCTTATGTCAAATGTTTTAGTTTATATTGAAATGCTAATTAAAGGTTAATTGGTAAAGTGGTTCAACTACAGTTAGCTTTATGAGAAACATTAGTCACTGCTCTAGCCTAAACTGCTGAAGAATTATGCTAATGTTTGTGAAATGCTAGGATTGACCATTGGAACAAATCAAGTGGACTTTCAGTCATAAAGTATAAAATACTTCATGCTGAAAGCTTCTTTTGTTTCAAGCATTTGCCGCACTGAGCTGCTCAGGCAGCCCACGTCAGAACGCTGTTTTGCAGAGAGGTGACAATTTCACCTCTTAGCCAATAGCTGTGCAGGAAATCCGGCTTGGTGCCCACTGGAACGCATTTCTATTTGCTATGAGGTGGAAACGTCACCTCTTAGCAAAACAGTGTTATGCCGTGGGCTGCCTGAGCATCTTAGTGCGGCAAATGCTTGAAACAAACAAAGGAGCTTTCAGCATGAATTATTTTATACTTCATGAACGAAAGTCCCCTTTATAAATTTAAATGGTCAATCCTAGCGTTTCACAATTGCTAGGATTGACAATCCCGATGACTAAGGTTTAGACTGTCCCTTTAAATATATCTACATGTTGGCAAAACAAGATGTAAATGAGAAAAAAAATGGGGATTGAGAATGTCCCAGAATAAAAAAAAAAAAAATATGAAACCTGAAAGTGCATACGGCTGGTTTCACAAACCTAACCCCACATCATATCTGTTCCTAACTGGCTTCAGACAATTTTGGGTTAAGAAACTGCAAAGCAATTTAACTTTAGCTAACAAAATTATATTGGAGTAGAGACAGGTAGCCACTGACGAGTCCTGATGGGATCTTCATTGATTATGTAACAAAAGCATTAGACCAGGGAGGGACAGTTGATGTAGCATATTTAGATTTCATTAAAGCATTTGACACTGTCCCACACAACAAACTAATTCACAAACCGTATCTCCTTGGTCTAGACTTAAAAATTGTGAACTGGATAGAATGCTGGCTTAAAGGGACACGAAACACAACATTTTTCTTTCATGATTCAGATAGAGAATACAATTTTAAACAACTTTCCAATTTACTTATCTAATTTGCTTCATTCTTTAGGTATCTTTTTGTTAATGAAGTTGCAATACACATGGGTGAGCCAATCACACGAGGCATCTATGTGCAGCAACCAATCAGCAGCTACTGAGCCTATCTAGGTATTGTTTTCAACAAAGGATATCAAGAGAATAAAGCAATTTGGATAATAGAAGTAAATTGGAAAGTTGTTTAAAATTACATGCTCTTTCTAAATAATGAAGGGGAAAAAAATGTGGGTTTCATGTCCCTTTAAGGATAGAAAACAGAGTGACTTAGTAAATGGAGTACATTCACCAGAGGGGGCAGTTACTAGTGATGGTCTTCAGGGGTCATCACTGATAAATGTTAAACAAAACCGGCCCCAGAACTAACAGCAAAGAGCTACAGGGGAAAGTATGTCTATTTGCAGAGGATACAAAAATGTGTTAGAGTAGATGTTACAGGGTGGGTGGACCAAATGAGAAGTGATATAAAAAAAATTGGGGGATTGGACAAATGACTGGCATCTAAAGTTTAACGTTGCAAAGTGAAAAATTATGCATTTAGGAAAGAAAAATCCAGACTTTAATTACAGACTCTTGACACTTTACTGACTGTCACAAATGAGGAACGTGACTTGGGAATTATTATTTCAGATGATTTAAATTTAATAAAAAATGTAGTACTGTAGTGAGGAAGGCCAGTAGAATGCTTGGTTGTATTGGTAGAGAAATTTAAAGCAGAATTAGTAAGATTCTTATGCCACTTTACAGATCACTAGTTAAACCTATTCTTGAGTATTGTGGGCAGTTCAGGAGGCCATATTCTTCTTGAATCTGCAAAGGAGAGCTACTATAATGGTACATGGTCTAAAAAAAAATAACTTACCAGGAGAGGCTCAATAACCTAATTATGTATAGCTTAGTTATTTTCAAGTATATTAAGTGAAATAAAGGTTTTAAGAACAAGAGGTTATGATCTCAAACTGAAGGGAGGTATATTCAGGAGTATTTTGAGGAAGCACTTATTTACAGAAAGGGTGATTGACTCATGGACTGAACTTCCATAATAGGTGGTAATAACAAGGTGGTAATAACAAACACTGTGGGGGACTTCAAGAATGCCTGGTATAAGCATCAGGCTATCCTACAACTAAATAAGTTTATACTTTTAGGAAATATTGGGCAGACTTGTTGGGCCTATGATCCTTATCTGCAGTCAAAATCTAAGTTTCAAGTGTTGTGTGGAGTCTATCCAAAACCAATCACAGCTAGCAAGTTGTTGATGCATTCACAGTCATCTAGTATGTTTAATTCATGGCGGCATAAAAATATTCTAATTACAAGATTTACTATCAGTTATCTTCTTTCACCTTTTAATCCTGTTTTCTCTTGTTAAGTGTAGTCAGTCCACGGGTCATCCATTACTTATGGGATTATATCTCCTTCCCAACAGGAAGTTGCAAGAGGATCACCCAAGCAGAGCTGCTACATAGCTCCTCCCCTCACATGTCATATCCAGTCATTCTCTTGCAACTCAACTAGATAGGTCGTTGTGAGAGGTCTGTGGTGTTTTTTAAACTTAGTTTATTTCTTCAATCAAAAGTTTGTTATTTTAAATGGCACCGGAGTGTGCTGTTTGTTCTCAGGCAGTATTGGAAGAAGAATCTGCCTGCGTTTTCTATGATCTTAGCAGAAGTAACTAAGATCCACTGGCTGTTTCTCGCACATTCTGAGGAGTGAGGTAACTTCAGAAAGGGGAATAGCATGCAGGCCCCCCTGCAAACGAGCTATGTGCAGTAAATTATTTTTCTAAGGAATGGAATTGACTAGAAAATACTGCTGATACCAATGTAATGTAAGTACAGCCTTAAATGCAGTGGTAGCGACTGGTATTAGGCTGATGAGTATATGGGCACTGAAGTATTTTTCTAGGGAATGGAATTTGACTAAGAAAATACTGTTAATACTGAAGAAATGTATGAGCCTTAACTGCAGTAAAAGCGACTGGTAGCAGGCTTATTAATAACACTTCATAATCTTTAAAATGTATGTTCAAAACGTTTACTGGCATGTTAATCGTTTTTTGTGAGGTACTTGGTGATAAAACTTATTGGGGCATGATTTTTACCACATGGCTAACGTTTATTTCTGCATAGAAACAGTTAACTCTGTTGTAATATGAGTGGGAGAGGCCTATTTTAGCGCTTTTTTTGGATAGTAAAAATTCAGTCACAGTCTTCCTACTTCATCCTCCATGATCTAGAGAGCTCAGGGGTCTTCAAAATTCATTTTGAGGGAGGTAATCAGTCACAGCAGACCTGTGACAGTGTGTTTGACTGTGATAAAAACGTTATTTGTTAAATTGATTATCCGTTTTTGGGTATTAAGGGGTTAATCATCCATTTGCTGGTGGGTGCAATCCTTTGCTAACTTAATTCATTTACTGTGAAAATTTGGTTGCTATAACTAATTTGGTTCATTGTTATTTCAACTGTGACAGCTTTTTGTGCTTCTTAAAGGCGCAGTAGCGTTTTTTATATTGCTTGTAAATTTATTTGAAAGTATTTTCCAAGCTTGCTAGTCTCATTGCTAGTCTGTTTAAACATGTCTGACACAGATGAATCTGTTTGTTCACTATGTTTGAAGGCCAATGTGGAGCCCCATAGAAATATGTGTACTAAATGCATTGATGTCACTTTAAATAAAAGTCAATCTTTACATGTAAAGAAATTATCACCAGACAACGAGGGGGAAGTTATGCCGACTAACTCTCCTCATGTGTCAGTACCTTCGCCTCCCGCTCAGGAGGTGCGTGATATTGTGGCGCCAAGTACATCAGAGAGGCCCATACAAATCACTTTGCAAACATGGCTACTGTTATAACAGAAGTATTATCTAAATTGCCAGAATTAAGAGGCAAGCGCGATAGCTCTGGGTTAAGGACAGAGCGCGCTGATGATGGGAGAGCCATGTCCGATACTGCGTCACAATTTGCAGAACATGAGGACGGAGAGCTTCATTCTGTGGGTGACGGATCTGATCCAGGGAGACTGGATTCAGAGATTTCTAATTTTAAACTTAAGCTTGAGAACCTCCGCGTATTGCTAGGGGAGGTATTAGCGGCTCTGAATGATTGTAACACGGTTGCAATTCCAGAGAAATTATGTAGGCTGGATAGATACTATGCGGTACCGGTGTGTACTGACGTTTTTCCTATACCTAAAAGGCTTACAGAGATTATTAGCAAGGAGTGGGATAGACCCGGTGTGCCCTTTTCCCCTCCTCCTATATTTAGGAAAATGTTTCCAATAGACGCCACCACACGAGACTTATGGCAGACGGTCCCTAAGGTGGAGGGAGCAGTTTCTACTTTGGCTAAGCGTACCACTATCCCGGTGGAGGATAGTTGTGCTTTTTCAGATCCAATGGATAAAAAATTAGAAGGTTACCTTACGAAAATGTTTGTTCAACAAGGTTTTATCTTACAGCCCCTTGCATGCATTGCGCCTGTCACTGCTGCTGCGGCATTCTGGTTTGAGTCTCTGGAAGAGACCATTCGCACAGCTCAATTGGATGAGATTATGAACAAGCTTAAAGCACTTAAGCTAGCTAACGCATTTGTTTCTGATGCTGTCGTACATTTAACCAAACTAACGGCTAAGAACTCTGGATTCTCCATCCAAGCGCGCAGAGCGCTATGGCTTAAATTCTGGTCAGCTGACGTGACTTGTAAATCTAAATTGCTTAATATTCCTTTCAAAGGGCAGACCTTATTCGGGGCCGGCTTTAAAGAAATTATTGCTGACATTACTGGAGGTAAGGGTCATACTCTTCCTCAGGACAAGGCCAAATCAAAGGCCAAACAGTCTAATTTTCGTGCCTTTCGTAACTTTAAGGCAGGAGCAGCATCAACTTCCTCTGCTCCAAAACAGGAAGGAACTGTTGCTCGTTACAGACAGGGCTGGAAAGCTAACCAGTCCTGGAACAAGGGCAAGCAGGCCAGAAAACCTGCTTCTGCCCCTAAGACAGCATGAAGAGAGGGCCCCCTATCCGGAAATGTATCTAGTGGGGGGCAGACTATCTCTCTTCGCCCAGGCTTGGGCAAGAGATGTCCAGGATCCCTGGGCGTTGGATATCATATCTCAGGGATACCTTCTGGACTTCAAAGCTTCTCCTCCACAAGGGAGATTTCATCTTTCAAGGTTATCAGCAAACCAAATAAAGAAAGAGGCGTTTCTACGCTGTGTACAAGACCTCTTATTAATGGGGGTGATCCACCCAGTTCTGCGGACGGAACAAGGGCAAGGATTTTACTCAAATCTGTTTGTGGTCCCCAAGAAAGAGGGAACCTTCAGACCAATCTTGGACCTAAAAATCTTAAACAAATTCCTCAGAGTTCCATCATTCAAAATGGAAACTATTCGAACCATCCGACCCATGATCCAAGAGGGTCAATACATGACCACAGTGGACTTAAAGGATGCCTACCTTCACATACCGATTCACAAAGATCATTATCGGTACCTAAGATTTGCCTTTCTAGACAGGCATTACCAGTTTGTAGCTCTTCCCTTCGGGTCAGCTACGGCCCCGAGAATTTTTACAAAGGTTCTGGGCTCTCTTCTGGCGGTACTAAGACCGCGAGGCATAGCGGTGGCTCCGTACCTAGACAACATTCTGATACAAGCGTCAAGTTTTCAAATTGCCAAGTCTCATACAGAGATAGTTCTGGCATTTCTGAGGTCGCATGGGTGGAAGGTGAACGTGGAAAAGAGTTCTCTATTACCACTCACAAGGGTTCCCTTCCTAGGGACTCTTATAGATTCTATAGCGATGAAAATTTACCTGACGGAGTCCAGGTTATTAAAGCTTCAAAATACTTGCCGTGCCCTTCATTCCATTCCACACCCGTCAGTAGCTCAGTGCATGGAAGTAATCGGCTTAATGGTAGCGGCAATGGACATAGTACCATTTGCGCGCCTGCATCTCAGACCGCTGCAATTGTGCATGCTAAGACAGTGGAATGGGGATTACTCAGATTTGTCCCCTCTACTAAATCTGGATCAAGAGACCAGAGATTCTCTTCTATGGTGGCTTTCTCGGCCCCATCTGTCCAAGGGGATGACCTTTTGCAGGCCAGATTGGACGATTGTAACAACAGACGCCAGCCTTCTAGGTTGGGGCGCAGTCTGGAATTCCCTGAAGGCTCAGGGATCATGGACTCAGGAGGAGAAACTCCTCCAAATAAATATTCTGGAGTTAAGAGCAATATTCAATGCTCTTCTAGCTTGGCCTCAGTTAGCAACTCTGAGGTTCATCAGATTTCAGTCGGACAACATCACGGCTGTGGCTTACATCAACCATCAAGGGGGAACCAGGAGTTCCCTAGCGATGTTGGAAGTCTCAAAGATAATTCGCTGGGCAGAGTCTCACTCTTGCCACCTGTCAGCGATCTACATCCCAGGCGTGGAGAACTGGGAGGCGGATTTTCTAAGTCGCCAGACTTTTCATCCGGAGGTCTTCGCTCAACTGATTCATCGTTGGGGCAAACCAGATCTGGATCTCATGGCGTCTCGCCAGAACGCCAAGCTTCCTTGTTACGGATCCAGGTCCAGGGACCCGGGAGCGGTGCTGATAGATGCTCTGACAGCCCCTTGGGTCTTCAACATGGCTTATGTGTTTCCACCATTTCCGATGCTGCCTCAACTGATTGCCAAGATCAAACTGGAGAGAGCATCAGTGATTTTGATAGCGCCTGCGTGGCCACGCAGGACCTGGTATGCAGACCTAGTGGACATGTCATCCTGTCTACCATGGTCTCTACCTCTGAGGCAGGACCTTCTAATTCAGGGTCCTTTCAACCATCCAAATCTAATTTCTCTGAGGCTGACTGCATGGAGATGGAACGCTTGATTCTATCAAAGCGTGGCTTCTCGGAGTCGGTTATTGATTCCTTAATACAGGCTCGGAAACCTGTTACCAGAAAAATTTACCATAAGATATGGCGTAAATATTTATATTGGTGCGAATCCAAGAGTTACTCATGGAGTAAGGTTAGGATTCCTAGGATATTGTCTTTTCTACAAGAGGGTTTACAAAAGGGCTTATCTGCTAGTTCGTTAAAGGGACAGATTTCTGCTCTGTCTATTCTTCTACACAAACGTCTGGCAGAAGTTCCAGACGTTAAGGCTTTTTGTCAGGCTTTGGCTAGGATTAAGCCTGTGTTTAAGACTGTTGCTCCGCCGTGGAGCTTAAACTTAGTTCTTAACTTTCTGCAAGGTGTCCCATTTGAACCCCTTCATTCCATTGATATCAAGCTGTTATCTTTGAAAGTTCTGTTTTTGATGGCTATTTCCTCGGCTCGAAGAGTCTCTGAGTTATCTGCCTTACATTGTGATTCTCCTTATCTGATTTTTCATTCAGACAAGGTAGTTCTGTGTACTAAACCTGGGTTCTTACCTAAGGTAGTTTCTAACAGGAATATCAATCAAGAGATTGTTGTTTCATCATTGTGTCCTAACCCTTCTTCAAAGAAGGAACGACTTTTGCATAATCTGGACGTAGTCCTTGCCCTGAAGTTCTATTTGCAGGCAACTAAAGATTTTCGTCAAACTTCTTCCCTGTTTGTCGTTTACTCTGGACAGAGGAGAGGTCAAAAGGCTTCGGCTACCTCTCTCTCCTTTTGGCTTCGTAGCATAATACGTTTAGCCTATGAGACTGCTGGACAGCAGCCTCCTGAAAGAATTACAGCTCATTCCACTAGAGCTGTGGCTTCCACCTGGGCCTTTAAGAATGAGGCCTCTGTTGAACAGATTTGCAAGGCTGCAACTTGGTCTTCACTTCACACTTTTTCAAAATTTTACAAATTTGACACTTTTGCTTCTTCGGAGGCTATTTTTGGGAGAAAGATTCTTCAGGCAGTGGTTCCTTCCGTTTAAAGTTCCTGCCTTGTCCCTCCCATCATCCGTGTACTTTAGCTTTGGTATTGGTATCCCATAAGTAATGGATGACCCGTGGACTGACTACACTTAACAAGAGAAAACATAATTTATGCTTACCTGATAAATTTATTTCTCTTGTAGTGTAGTCAGTCCACGGCCCGCCCTGTCTTTAAGGCAGATCTAAATTTTTTTATTAAACTCCAGTCACCACTGCACCCTATGGTTTCTCCTTTCTCGTCTTGTTTCGGTCGAATGACTGGATATGACATATGAGGGGAGGAGCTATGTAGCAGCTCTGCTTGGGTGATCCTCTTGCAACTTCCTGTTGGGAAGGAGATATAATCCCATAAGTAATGGATGACCCGTGGACTGACTACACTACAAGAGAAATAAATTTAGCAGTTAAGCATAAATTATGTTATTTAATTTGTTGCACTTTATACCAGTGTTTAGCTGTAGACAGACAAATGGTTATCCGTGTTCTTGAGGAAACATTTTGACTTCAAGTATTAGGTGCTTATTCAAAATCAAGCGAACCTGCCAATTCATGTCAAACCTCTCTTAAAATCGGAAGGTGGTATTCAAAATCAAGTGGTCCGGCTGATAAATGCAGCTATTTGGGCAATGCTTAACCCCTTAAGGACAAGGCCATTTTTTAATTTCTTTCCCTTAAATGGACAGACAAGTCCAAAAAAACTTTCATTATTTAAATAGGGCATGTGATTTTAAACAACTTCCCAATTTACTTTTATGTTGAAATTATTTTTATTAAGTTTTTAAGTAAATTATTTATACAAAAATCAAACATTACATCTTATCACAATCAAGTATATATTTCTAGGTTCTCTGTAGCTGAATACCAAACATCAATGTAAAATATAATCACATTTTGGTTCTCCCATATTTCCTCAGCATATAACACTCGTATTTATCAATATTTGTTTTTATTTATGCAGTATTAGTCCTAGGGTCCCAGCTCTCAACCTCAGTAGTCTGAACCCCTCTTCTCAAGGAAACCTCGTAATACATAATATACGGTTCCCATTGCAATTCTGCGGCTGCACTCGCCATATTGTAGTGATAGGTGATCTTATGTTTTATAATATCAAAGCTAGGAGGCTCCCTTTTCCAAAATTGTGCTATGCATAACCTAACTATCGTGCATATCAGCATGGCCAATTTATTGTTTTGCTTTGTGAGCCCGGGTATTGGGAAATGGAGCAATGCCTTTTCTATTGTCAAATGTATTCTCATTTGAAATATTAGACTCAGTAGATCGGAAGTATGGTCCCAGGTCTCCCTAATCTTTCCACATTCCCACCACATATGTAGGTAGGTGCCCCTCTCCTCGCATCCTCTATAGCAATTTTGGGGTGGTGATTCCCCCCCCCCCCCGATCTTGTTGGGTAGAGGTACCATCTAAAGGCCACCTTAATAAAATTTTCCCTAAGTATTGCATTCTGTGAAAAGATTAAACCCTTAGCCAAATTCTCAGTCCAAGTCTCAATGGGCCATGTTTTACCTATATCCTGTTCCCACTAAGATGAGATTTGTTAACCGTTGGAGACCAGTTAAATATAGTGTACAGAATGGATATTGTCCCCCGAGTATGGTTAGTAGAGAGACATAGTCTTTCAAATGTGGTGTTTGAGCGAAGTTTCTCATTTCTTAGAATTTCCTGTGCTCTAGACTTTAATTGTAGGTAATGATACCATATGTTGTCTTCGCTGTCTAATGCTTGATATTGTTCAAAGGTTAGTAATTTTTCCTCTTTGTAAACATCTGCTATCCTATAGAGTCCTTTGTTGGACCATTTCTGCTGTACAGTTTTATCTATAGAGGATGCATAATTTACTTTTATCACCAATTTTGCTTTGTTCTCTTGATATTCTTAGTTGAAAGCTAAACCTAGGAGTTTCATATGCTAATTTCTTTGAACTTGAAGATGGCCTCTAATCTGAATACATTTTGACCACTAGAGGGCATTAGTTCATGTGTTTCATATATATAACATTGAGCTCATGCACGTGAAGTGACCTAGGAGTGAGCACTGATTGGCTAAACTGCATGTCTGTCAAAAGAACTGAAATAAGGGTGCGGGTGAGGTAAAACGTGTATTATTATAACTGTGTTGGATATGCAAAACTGGGGAATGGGTAATAAAGGGATTATCTTTCTTTTTTAACCAACAAAAAATTCTGGTGTTGACTGTCCCTTTAAGGACAAGGGCTATTTTTACATTTTTGTGGTGTTTGTGTTTAGCTGTCATTTTCCTCTTACTCATTTACTGTACTTGCACGTATTATATACCGTTTTTTTCTGGCCATTAAATGGACTTTCTAAAGATACCATTATTTCTCTTGTAAGGTGTATCCAGTCCACGGATTCATCCTTGTGGGATATTCTCCTTCCCAACAGGAAGTGGCAAAGAGAGCACACAGCAGAGCTGTCCATATAGCTCCCCCTCTAGCTCCACCCCCCAGTCATTCTCTTTGCCGGCTCTAAGCAATGGGAAGGGTAAAGTGAATGTGATGTTAGAAATGTAGTTTTTATTTTCTACAAGCAAAAGTTTGTTATTTTAAATGGTACCGGTGTGTACTATTTACTCTCTAGCAGAAAGGAATGAAGAGTTCTGCAGGGAGGAAGATGATTTTAGCATGTTGTAACTAAAATCCACTGCTGTTCCAACATAGGACTGAGGAGTGCAAGAAAACTTCAGTTGGGGGGAACGGTTTGCAGGTTAGGCTGCAATAAGGTATATTCAGTCATTTTATTTCTAGACAAGACTGTGATAATGCTAGAAAAGACTGATAATATCCCCATGAGGGAAGGGTAAGCTGTATTCAGAGACTAAGTATGGAATTGCAAGCTTACATAACAGGGCTAGTTTATGCTGGTTGACACTACTTAATGGCAAACGGTTTTTATTGAAATGTGGCCCAAGATGATTCTCAGACAGAAGGTAATGAGGTTAGCCTGTTAACCTCTCCCCAAGTGTCACAACTAGTTACGCCCGCTCAAGCGACGCCTAGCACCTCTAGTGCGTCTAACTCTTTTATCTTACAAGACTTGGCGGCAGTTATGAATAATACCCTCTCAGTGTTTTTATCTAACTGCCCGTGTTACCTGCAAAGCGTGATAGCTCTGTTTTAAGAACAGATTCTGAGCATTCTGAAGCTTTAGTAGCCGTATCCGATATACACTCACAACGCTCTGAAATGGGGGCGAGGGATATGCTGTCTGAGGGAGAAATTTCCGATTCGGGAAAGGTTGCTCCTCAGACAGACTCAGATACGTTGGCTTTTAAATTTAAACTAGAACACCTCCGCTTATTGCTCAGGGAGGTATTATTTACTCTGGATAACTGCGACCCTATGGTGGTTCCAGAGAAATTGTGTAAAATGGACAAGTACCTAGAAGTTCCGGTTTACACTGATGTGTTCCCGGTCCCTATGGATAAAAATTAGAGGGTTTACTTAAGAAAATTTTTGTTCAACAAGGTTTTCTTCTCCAACCTATTGCGTGCATTGTTCCTGTAACCACTGCAGCTGCTTTCTGGTTCGAGGCGCTGGAAGATGGAGACCTCATATGAGGACATTATGGACAGAATTAAGGCTCTTAAGCTGGCTAATTCTTTTATCACAGATGCCGCTTTCCAACTAGCTAAGTTAGCGGCAAAAAATTCAGGTTTCTCAATTTTAGCGTGCAGGGCGCTATGGCTAAAGTCCTGGTCGGCCGATGTGTCGTCAAAATCCAAACTATTGAACATCCCTTTCAAAGGAAAGACCCTCTTCGGGCCTGAATTGAAAGAGATTATTTCAGAAATCACTGGGGGAAAAGGCCATGCTTTCCCCCAGGACAAGTCCTTCAAGACGAAGAACAAACAAAATAATTTTCGGTCCTTTCGGAATTTCAGGAGCGGTCTCGCTTCATCCTCCCCTGCTGCAAAGCAAGAGAGTAACACTTCACAACCCAGGGCAGCCTGGAAACCTTACCAGGGCTGGAACAAGGGTAAACAGGCCAAGAAGCCTGCAGCTGCCTCCAAGACAGCATGATGGGGTAGCCCCAGATCCGGGACCGGATCTAGTAGGGGGCAGACTCTCTCTCTTCGCTCAGGCAAGAGACGTACGTGATCCCTGGGCCTTAGAGATTGTTTCCCAGGGATATCTTCTAGAATTCAAGGACTCCCCTCCAAGGGGAAGGTTCCACATTTCTCGTCTGTCTACAGACATGACAAAGAAAGAAGCGTTCTTATGCTGTGTAGAAGACCTACATTCAATGGGAGTGATCCACCCAGTTCCAATTGCGGAACAAGGGCTGGGGTTTTACTCAAACCTGTTTGTGGTTCCCAAGAAAGAAGGAACTTTCAGACCAATCCTGGATCTCAAAATTCTAAACAAATTCCTCAGAGTCCCATCATTCAAGATGGAGACCATTCGGACGATCTTACCAATGATCCAGGAGGGTCAATATATGACTACCGTGGATCCAAAGGATGCGTATCTACACATTCCTATCTACAAAGATCATCACCAGTTTTTCATGTTCGCCGTTCTGGACAAGCATTATTGGTTTGTGGCTCTTCCTTTCGGGTTGGCCACTGCTCCCAGAATTTTCACAAAGGTGCTAGGGTCCATCCTGGCGGTTCTAAGACCACGGGGCATAGCAGTGGCACCTTATCTAGACGACATCTTAATTCAGGCGTCGACTTTCCAAAGAGCCAAGTCTCACACGGAAATTGTATTGGCCTTTCTGAGGTCTCACGGGTGGAAGGTGAACATCAAAAAGAGTTCTCTCTCTCCCCCCTCACAAGAGTTTCCTTCCTAGGAACCCTAATAGACTCGGTGGAAATGAAAATATTTCTGATGGAGGTCAGAAAGTTAAAACTCTTCACTACTTGCCGAGCTCTTCATTCCATTCCTCGTCCATCTGTAGCTCAGTGCATGGAGACAATCGGACTAATGGTAGCGGCAATGGACATAGTCCCTTTTGCTCGGATACACCTCAGACCACTGCAACTATGCATGCTCAAACAGTGGAATGGGGATTATGCAGGTTTGTCTCCTCAAATACAGTTGGACCAGAGTGGATCATCGTAACGACCGATGCCAGTTTGTTGGGCTGGGTGCAGTCTGGGACTCCCTGAAAGCTCAGGGCTTATGGTCTCGGGAAGAAGCTCTTGTCCCGATAAACATTCTGGAACTGAGGGCGATATTCAACGCGCTTCAGGCATGGCCTCAGCTAGCTGCGGCCAAATTCATCCGATTTCAGTCGGACAACATCACGACTGTAGCTTACGTCAATCATCAAGGAGGAACAAGGAGTTCCCTAGCAATGATGGAAGTAACCAAAATAATCAGATGGGCGGAGGACCACTCTTGCCATCTCTCAGCAATTCACATCCCAGGAGTAGACAACTGCGAGGCGGATTTTCTAAGTCGTCAGACTTTTCACCCGGGGGAGTGGGAACTCCACCCGGAGGTATTCGTCCAGCTGACTCAGCTATTGGGCATTCCAGAATTGGATCTGATGGCGTCCCGTCAGAACACCAAACTTCCTCTTTATGGGTCCAGGTCCCGGGATCCCCAGGCGGTGCTGATAGATGCTCTAGCAGCGCCTTGGTCCTTCAATCTGGCATATGTTTTTCCACAGTTTCCTCTCCTCCCTCGTCTGGTTGCCAGAATCAAGCAGGAGAGGGCTTCGGTGATTCTAATAGCGCCTGCGTGGCCACGCAGGACCTGATATGCAGACCTAGTGGACATGTCATCTGTGCCACCATGGACACTACCAATGAGGCAGGACCTTCTAATACAAGGTCCTTTCAAACATCCAAATCTAATTTCTCTACGTCTGACTGCTTGGAGATTGAACCCCTAATTCTATCAAAGCGTGGTTTCTCCGAGTCGGTTATTGATACCCTGATTCAGGCTAGAAAGCCTGTCACCAGGAAAATCTACCATAAGATTTGGCGAAAATATCTTTTTTTGGTGCGAATCCAAGGGTTACTCATGGAGTAAGGTTAGGATTCCCAGGATTTTGTCCTTTCTTCAAGACGGATTGGAGAAAGAATTATCAGCTAGTTCCTTAAATGGACAGATATCTGCTTTGTCTATTCTTTTTCACAAACGTCTGGCAGAGGTACCAGACGTTCAAACGTTTAGTCAGCCTTTAGTCAGAATCAAGCCTGTTTATAGACCTGTGGCTCCGCCATGTAGTCTGAATTTGGTTCTTTCAGTTCTGCAAGGGGTTCCGTTTGAACCTTTACATTCCATAGATATTAAGCTTTTATCTTGGAAAGTTTTTTGTTTTTGGTAGCTATCTCTTCTGCTCGAAGAGTTTCAGAGTTATCTGCTTTAAAGTGTGATTCACCTTACCTGGTGTTCCATGCAGATAAGGTAGTTTTGCGTACCAAACCCGGTTTTCTTCCTAAGGTTGTATCTAATAAGCATATTAACCAGGAAATTGTTGTTCCTTCTCTGTGTCCTAATCCTTCGTCGAAGAAGGAACGTCTGTTACACAATCTTGATGTGGTTCATGCTTTAAAGTTCTATTTACAAGCAACTAAGGATTTCAGACAAACAACTTCTTTGTTTGTTATCTATTCTGGTAAGAGGAGAGGTCAGAAGGCGACCGCTACCTCTCTTTCCTTTTGGCTGAAAAGCATCATCTGTTTGGCCTATGAGACTGCTGGCCAGCAGCCTCCTGAAACGATTACTGCTCATTCTACCAGAGCAGTGGCTTCCACATGGGCTTTTAAAAATGAGGCTTCTGTTGAACAGATTTGTAAGGCAGCGACTTGGTCTTCGCTGCATACTTTTTCCAAATTTTCCAAATTCAATACTTTTGCTTCTTCGGAGGCTATTTTTGGGAGAGAGGTTTTACAAGCAGTGGTGCCTTCCGTTTAAGGTACCTGTCTTGTTCCCTCCCTTCATCCGTGGCCTAAAGCTTTGGTATTGGTATCCCACAAGTAAAGGATGAATCCGTGGACTGGATACACCTTACAAGAGAAAACAGAATTTATGATTACCTGATAAATTTATTTCTCTTGTGGTGTATCCAGTCCACGGCCCGCCCTGTCATTTTAAGACAGGTGGTTTTTATTTTTAAACTAGTCACCACGGCACCCTATGGTTTCTCCTTTACTTTCATGTAATTAGCAAGAGTCCATGAGCTAGTGACGTATGGGATATACATTCCTACCAGGAGGGGCAAAGTTTCCCAAACCTCAAAATGCCTATAAATACACCCCTCACCACACCCACAATTCAGTTTTACAAACTTTGCCTCCTATGGAGGTGGTGAAGTAAGTTTGTGCTAGATTCTACGTTGATATGCGCTCCGCAGCAAGTTGGAGCCCGGTTTTCCTCTCAACGTGCAGTGAATGTCAGAGGGATGTGAGGAGAGTATTGCCTATTTGAATGCAGTGATCTCCTTCTACGGGGTCTATTTCATAGGTTCTCTGTTATCGGTCGTAGAGATTCATCTCTTACCTCCCTTTTCAGATCGACGATATACTCTTATTTATATACCATTACCTCTGCTGATTTTCGTTTCAGTACTGGTTTGGCTTTCTACAAACATGTAGATGAGTGTCCTGGGGTAAGTAAATCTTATTTTCTGTGACACTCTAAGCTATGGTTGGGCACTTTATTTATAAAGTTCTAAATATATGTATTCAAACATTTATTTGCCTTGACTCAGAATGTTCAACATTCCTTATTTTCAGACAGTCAGTTTCATATTTGGGATAATGCGTTTGAATCAATCATTTTTTCTTACCTTAAAAATTTGACTTTTTTCCCTGTGGGCTGTTAGGCTCGCGGGGGCTGAAAATGCTTCATTTTATTGCGTCATTCTTGGCGCGGACTTTTTTGGCGCAAAAAATCTTTTCTGTTTCCGGCGTCATACGTGTCGCCGGAAGTTGCGTCATTTTTTGACGTTCTTTTGCGCCAAAAATGTCGGCGTTCCGGATGTGGCGTCATTTTTGGCGCCAAAAAGCATTTAGGCGCCAAACAATGTGGGCGTATTATTTGGCGCCAAAAAATATGGGCGTCGCTTTTGTCTCCACATTATTTCAGTCTGATTTTTTCTTTGCTTCTGGTTTCTAGAAGCTTGTTTATTGGCATTTTTTCCCATTCCTGAAACTGTCATTTAAGGAATTTGATCAATTTTGCTTTATATGTTGTTTTTTCTCTTACATATTGCAAGATGTCTCACGTTGCATCTGAGTCAGAAGATACTTCAGGAAAATCGCTGTCTAGTGCTGGAACTACCAAAGCTAAGTGTATCTGCTGTAAACTTTTGGTAGCTATTCCTCCGGCTGTTGTTTGTATTAATTGTCATGACAAACTTGTTAAAGCAGATAATATTTCCTTTAGTAATGTACCATTGCCTGTTGCAGTTCCCTCAACATCTAAGGTGCAGAATGTTCCTGATAACATAAGAGATTTTGTTTCTGAATCCATCAAGAAGGCTATGTCTGTTATTTCTCCTTCTAGTAAACATAAAAAATCTTTTAAAACTTCTCTCTCTACAGATGAATTTTTAAATGAACATCATCATTCTGATTCTGATGACTCTTCTGGTTCAGAGGATTCTGTCTCAGAGATTGATGCTGATAAATCTTCATTGTTATTTAAAATGGAATTTATTCGTTCTTTACTTAAAGAAGTACTAATTGCTTTAGAAATAGAGGATTCTGGTCCTCTTGATACTAATTCTAGACGTTTAGATAAGGTGTTTAAATCTCCTGTGGTTATTCCAGAAGTTTTTCCTGTTCCTAATGCTATTTCTGAAGTAATTTCCAGAGAATAGGATAAATTGGGTAATTCATTTACTCCTTCTAAACGTTTTAAGCAATTATATCCTGTGCCGTCTGACAGATTAGAATTTTGGGATAAAATCCCTAAAGTTGATGGGGCTATTTCTACCCTTGCTAAACGTACTACTATTCCTACGTCAGATGGTACTTCGTTTAAAGATCCTTTAGATAGGAAAATTGAATCCTTTCTAAGAAAAGCTTATCTGTGTTCAGGTAATCTTCTTAGACCTGCTATATCTTTGGCTGATGATGCTGCAGCTTCAACTTTTTGGTTGGAGACTTTAGCACAACAAGTAACAGATCATGATTCTCATAATATTATTATTCTTCTTCAGCATGCTAATAATTTTATCTGTGATGCCATTTTTGATATTATCAGAGTTGATGTCAGGTTTATGTCTCTAGCTATTTTAGCTAGAAGAGCTTTATGGCTTAAAACTTGGAATGCTGATATGGCTTCTAAATCAACTCTACTTTCCATTTCTTTCCAGGGTAACAAATTATTTGGTTCTCAGTTGGATTCCATTATCTCAACTGTTACTGGTGGGAAAGGAACTTTTTTACCACAGGATAAAAAATCTAAGGGTAAAAACAGGGCTAATAATCGTTTTCGTTCCTTTCGTTTCAACAAAGAACAAAAGCCTGATCCTTCATCCTCAGGAGCAGTTTCAGTTTGGAAACCATCTCCAGTCTGGAATAAATCCAAGCCTTCTAGAAAGGCAAAGCCTGCTTCTAAGTCCACATGAAGGTGCGGCCCTCATTCCAGCTCAGCTGGTAGGGGGCAGGTTACGTTTTTTCAAAGAAATTTGGATCAATTCTGTTCACAATCTTTGGATTCAGAACATTGTTTCAGAAGGGTACAGAATTGGTTTCAAGATGAGACCTCCTGCAAAGAGATTTTTTCTTTCCCGTGTCCCAGTAAATACAGTGAAAGCTCAAGCATTTCTGAATTGTGTTTCTGATCTAGAGTTGGCTGGAGTAATTATGCCAGTTCCAGTTCTGGAACAGGGGATGGGGTTTTATTCAAATCTCTTCATTGTACCAAAGAAGGAGAATTCCTTCAGACCAGTTCTGGATCTAAAAATATTGAATCGTTATGTAAGGATACCAACGTTCAAAATGGTAACTGTAAGGACTATCTTGCCTTTTGTTCAGCAAGGGCATTATATGTCCACAATAGATTTACAGGATGCTTATCTGCATATTCCGGTTCATCCAGATCATTATCAGTTCCTGAGATTCTCTTTTCTGGACAAGCATTACCAGTTTGTGGCTCTGCCGTTTGGCCTAGCTACAGCTCCAAGAATTTTTACAAAGGTTCTCGGTGCCCTTCTGTCTGTAATCAGAGAACAGGGTATTGTGGTATTTCCTTATTTGGACGATATCTTGGTACTTGCTCAGTCTTTACATTTAGCAGAATCTCATACGAATCGACTTGTGTTGTTTCTTCAAGATCATGGTTGGAGGATCAATTTACCAAAAAGTTCATTGATTCCTCAGACAAGGGTAACTTTTCTGGGTTTCCAGATAGATTCAGTGTCCATGACTCTGTCTTTAACAGACAAGAGACGTCTAAAATTGATTTCAGCTTGTCGAAACCTTCAGTCACAATCATTCCCTTCGGTAGCCTTATGCATGGAAATTCTAGGTCTTATGACTGCTGCATCGGACGCGATCCCCTTTGCTCGTTTTCACATGCGACCTCTTCAGCTCTGTATGCTGAATCAATGGTGCAGGGATTACACAAAGATATCTCAATTAATATCTTTAAAACCGATTGTACGACACTCTCTAACGTGGTGGACAGATCACCATCGTTTAATTCAGGGGGCTTCTTTTGTGCTTCCGACCTGGACTGTAATTTCAACAGATGCAAGTCTCACAGGTTGGGGAGCTGTGTGGGGATCTCTGACGGCACAAGGAGTTTGGGAATCTCAGGAGGTGAGATTACCGATCAATATTTTGGAACTCCGTGCAATTTTCAGAGCTCTTCAGTCTTGGCCTCTTCTGAAGAGAGAATCGTTCATTTGTTTTCAGACAGACAATGTCACAACTGTGGCATACATCAATCATCAAGGAGGGACTCTCAGTCCTCTGGCTATGAAAGAAGTATCTCGAATTCTGGTTTGGGCGGAATCCAGCTCCTGTCTAATCTCTGCGGTTCATATCCCAGGTATAGACAATTGGGAAGCGGATTATCTCAGTCGCCAAACGTTGCATCCGGGCGAATGGTCTTTTCACCCAGAGGTATTTCTTCAGATTGTTCAAATATGGGAGCTTCCAGAAATAGATCTGATGGCGTCTCATCTAAACAAGAAACTTCCCAGGTATCTGTCCAGATCCCGGGATCCTCAGGCGGAAGCAGTGGATGCATTATCACTTCCTTGGAAGTATCATCCTGCTTATATCTTTCCGCCTCTAGTTCTTCTTCCAAGAGTAATCTCCAAGATTCTGAAGGAATGCTCGTTTGTTCTGCTGGTAGCTCCGGCATGGCCTCACAGGTTTTGGTATGCGGATCTTGTCCGGATGGCCTCTTGCCATCCGTGGACTCTTCCGCTACGACCAGACCTTCTGTCGCAAGGTCCTTTTTTCCATCAGGATCTCAAATCCTTAAATTTAAAGGTATGGAGATTGAACACTTGATTCTTAGTCAAAGAGGTTTCTCTGACTCTGTGATTAATACTATGTTACAGGCTCGTAAATCTGTATCCAGAGAGATATATTATAGAGTCTGGAAGACTTAAATTTCTTGGTGTCTTTCTCATCATTTTTCTTGGCATTCTTTTAGAATTCCAAGAATTTTACAGTTTCTTCAGGATGGTTTAGATAAAGGTTTGTCCGCAAGTTCCTTGAAAGGACAAATCTCTGCTCTTTCTGTTCTTTTTCACAGAAAGATTGCTAATCTTCCTGATATTCATTGTTTTGTACAAGCTTTGGTTCGTATAAAACCTGTCATTAAGTCAATTTCTCCTCCTTGGAGTTTGAATTTGGTTCTAGGGGCTCTTCAAGCTCCTCCGTTTGAACCTATGCATTCATTGGACATTAAATTACTTTCTTGGAAAGTTTTGTTCCTTTTGGCAATCTCTTCTGCCAGAAGAGTTTCTGAATTATCTGCTCTTTCTTGTGAGTCTCCTTTTCTGATTTTTCATCAGGATAAGGCAGTGTTGCGAACTTCTTTTGAATTTTTACCTAAAGTTGTGAATTCCAACAACATTAGTAGAG